>NC_092011.1:18633403-18673403 GCF_044704955.1 Pristiophorus japonicus | reverse complement strand
TGAGAGTGTGTGTGAGAGTGAGAGTGTGTGTGTGAGAGTGAGAGAGTGTGTGTGAGAGTGAGAGTGTGTGTGTGAGAGTGAGAGAGTGTGTGTGAGTGAGAGTGTGTGTGTGTGAGTGAGAGTGTGTGTGTGAGTGAGAGTGTGTGTGTGAGTGAGAGTGTGTGTGTGAGTGAGAGAGTGTGTGTGTGAGTGAGAGAGTGTGTGTGTGAGTGAGAGAGTGTGTGTGTGAGAGTGAGAGTGTGTGTGTGAGAGTGAGAGAGAGTGTGTGTGAGTGAGAGTGTGTGTGTGTGAGTGAGAGCGTGTGTGTGAGAGTGAGAGTGTGTGTGTGTGAGTGAGAGTGTGTGTGTGAGAGTGAGAGTGTGTGTGTGTGAGTGAGAGTGTGTGTGTGAGTGAGAGAGTGTGTGTGAGAGTGAGAGTGTGTGTGTGAGAGTAAGAGAGTGTGTGTGAGAGTGAGAGTGTGTGTGTGAGAGTGAGAGAGTGTGTGTGAGTGAGAGTGTGTGTGTGAGTGAGAGTGTGTGTGTGTGAGTGAGAGTGTGTGTGAGTGAGAGTGTGTGTGTGTGAGAGTGTGTGTGTGTGAGTGAGAGAGTGTGTGTGTGTGAGAGTGTGTGTGTGAGAGTGAGAGAGTGTGTGTGTGAGTGAGAGTGTGTGTGTGAGAGTGAGAGAGTGTGTGTGAGAGTGAGAGTGTGTGTGTGAGAGTGAGAGTGTGTGTGTGAGAGTGAGAGTGTGTGTGTGAGAGTGAGAGTGTGTGTGTGAGAGTGAGAGTGTGTGTGTGAGAGTGAGAGTGTGTGTGTGAGAGTGAGAGTGTGTATGTGAGAGTGAGAGTGTGTGTGTGAGAGTTAAGAGTGTGTGTGTGTGAGTGAGAGTGTGTGTGTGAGAGTGAGAGTGTGTGTGTGAGAGTGAGAGAGTGTGTGTGTGAGTGAGAGTGTGTGTGTGAGAGTGTGTGTGTGAGTGAGAGTGTGTGTGTGTGAGTGAGAGTGTGTGTGTGTGAGTGAGAGTGTGTGTGTGAGAGTGAGAGTGTGTGTGTGAGTGAGAGTGAGTGTGTGAGATATAGAGAGTGTGTGTGTGAGTGAGAGTGTGTGTGTGAGAGTGTGTGTGTGAGTGAGAGTGTGTGTGTGTGAGTGAGAGTGTGTGTGTGAGAGTGAAAGTGTGTGTGTGAGTGAGAGTGTGTGTGTGAGAGTATGTGTGTGAGTGAGAGTGTGTGTGTGTGAGTGAGAGTGTGTGTGTGTGAGTGAGAGTGTGTGTGTGAGAGTGAGAGTGTGTGTGTGAGAGTGAGAGTGTGTGTGTGTGAGTGAGAGTGTGTGTGTGTGAGTATGTGTGTGTGTGAGTGAGAGTGTGTGTGTGAGAGTATGTGTGTGAGTGAGAGTGTGTGTGTGTGAGTGAGAGTGTGTGTGTGAGAGTGTGTGTGTGAGTGAGAGTGTGTGTGTGTGAGTGAGAGTGTGTGTGTGAGAGTGAAAGTGTGTGTGTGAGTGAGAGTGTGTGTGTGAGAGTATGTGTGTGAGTGAGAGTGTGTGTGTGTGAGTGAGAGTGTGTGTGTGTGAGTGAGAGTGTGTGTGTGAGAGTGAGAGAGTGTGTGTGAGAGTGAGAGTGTGTGTGTGTGAGTGAGAGTGTGTGTGAGAGTGAGAGAGTCTGTGTGAGAGTGAGAGTGTGTGTGTGTGAGTGAGAGTGTGTGTGAGAGTGAGAGTGTGTGTGAGAGTGAGAGTGTGTGTGTGAGAGTGAGAGTGTGTGTGTGTGAGTGAGAGTGTGTGTGAGAGTGAGAGTGTGTGTGAGAGTGAGAGTGTGTGTGTGTGAGAGCGTTTGTGTGTGGGGAATTAAGGGTTACGGGGAGCGTGTGGGTAAGTGGAGCTGAGTCCACGGCCAGATCAGCCATGATCTTGTTGAATGGTGGAGCAGGCTCGAGGGGCTAGATGGCCTACTCCTGTTCCTAATTCTTATGATCTTATGATCGATATATCCGTCTCTATCTCTGGCTATATAATCGAACCATCCAGCTGTTGCTATACCTGTCTATACAGCTCTATCTCTATCTATCAGTCTATATAATCTCTCCTCCCTCTCTTATATATAAAATATATCATTTCATTAAGTAAAGTTGTGGTCAGTCTCCAGCTAATTAATCCTTGAGATGGGGGCATCGCTAACAAGGCCTAGCATTTATTGCTCATCCCTAATTGCCCTTGAGAAAAGTCAGGGTGAGCCCGTTTCTTGCAGACAACTGGAGTGTCTCACTGGGCCATTTAGAATCAACCACCTTGCTGTGGGCCTGGAGTCACATACAGGCCCAGACTGGGTAAAGACAGCAGATTTCCTTCCCTACAGGGGCATCAGTGAACCAGCTGGGTTTTTAAACCACAATCCCATAGTTTCACAGTCACCATAACTGATGCTCACTTTCAATTAGAGATTTATTTAATTAACTGAAACTACCCACTTGCAATGGTGGGATTTGAACACGGGTCTCTGGATCAATAGTCCAGGCCCTGGATTACTGGCCCAGTAACAGCACCACAATCCCACTGTGCCGGTACCTCGCACACCAGAGCGGGTAAATCAGCATGGGCTTCCTTCACTAAAAGGACATTGGCGAACCGGTTGGGTTTCTAGGACAATATGACAGGTTTTTGATCACATTTACCGAAGCCAGTGTTTTATTTCCAGATTTTTAAAATGGTATTTAAATTCTCCAACTGCCCACTGGCGGGTTTATAAGTTTAGATTCTCTGGATGATAAGTCCAGGCCTCTAGACTGCTGGTGCAGCAACATCACCACGACACCACTATACCCAGGCTAACGGGTATGAGATCATTCGGTTGCCAGGAGATGGAGAAGAATGTTTGCACCCAATGGAAAATCGAGCTGCGGAACATGTCAGCCTTGGATGGAGGGCGAGATATAAAACTTGCATTAACGCAAGGGTCGCACATTACCAGAATGGGACCGGGGATAATTATAAGGACAGGTCACACAGACTAGCCTTGTATTCCCTCGAGTGTAGACGATTAAGGGGTGATTTAATCGAGCTGTTTAAGATGATTAAAGGTAGATAGACCGAGAGAAACAATGACCTCTGGTGGGGGGGCCCCAGAACAAGGGGCAGAACCTTCAAATGAGAGCCCGGCCGTTCAGGGGTGATGTCAGGAAACACTTCTTCACACAAAGGGCAGCGGGAATCTGCAACTCTCCCCAAAAAGCTGTTCAGGCCGGGGGTCAGTTGCAAATTTCAAAACTGAGATTGATGATTTTTGTTGGGTAAGGGTGTTAGGGGTTACGGAACCAAGGCAGGGAGATGGAGTTAGGATACAGATCAGTCATGATTTAACTGAATGGTGGAACAGGCCCGAGGGGCCGAATGGGCTTCCTGTTCCTGTGTAACAGGCTCGAGGGGCTGATTGGGCTTCCTCCTTGTCATGTATTCAACCAGCATTGTAACCCATGTATAATCTGACCTAAGTTGTACACCGTGAGAACACTGACCACTAGGTGGGAGACAATCCTAACTGGACCTTCAGGTATAAAAGGGGAAGCTCCACCCACTTTCATCACTTGAGTGCTAAGGAATAAAGGACAGGTCACAGACTGACCTTCTCTCAAGCATGGGCCTCGTGTGCATTTATACTGTATAGTAAGGACGTATCAATGGTGACAAGAAACTGGGATTTAAACCACGCGAGCATGGCCACGAGCAGAACAGACGAGAGGTACTGTGTTAAGGAATGGTTGGGACAGAGATTAAACATTGTTAAAGCAGCACACAGTTCTCCAGGCAGACAAGGGCAGTCGGGCATGCCCCAACATGTAGTCGAACCCAGAGGGGGAGTTCGACAGAGACAATGGCAAGCTGAACGGCGATTCAGGCCATTGCAAGGGACAATGCGGCCAGTAATGGGGCCATCAACACCTGTTAATAGCGCACTCAAGGACAATAACAGGGGCAGTCAGGGACAATCGACTGGCAAGGGACCTTTTGTTTCCAACAACAGCTCATGTTGGAGGCGTGGAGGCACACACTCAGCCGGAGTTTGCAGAGATGAGCAAAATATCTGCAGAAATTGCAGAAATGAACGCTGGGGGAAATCACTGGAAGCTGAAGTTCAGCGAGTTCATGTGGAGCACGTATACAGTTCATACACCAGGACGCCACCGATAATGATGAAAGTGCTCCTCAATGGCATCCCAGTATCAATGGAGTTAGACACGGGGGCCAGACAGTCCCTGATGGGTATCAAACAGTTCGAAAAGTTGTGGGTGTCCAAGGCCAGGAGGCCAAAATTATCGCTGATTGACGCACAGCTACGGACTTACACAAAGCAGATCATTCTGGTGCTAGGCAGCACCATGGTAGTCATGACCCACAAAGATTCGGAGAACAGGTTGCCACTCTGGATTGTCCCAGGGGACGGTCCCGCACTACTGGGGAGGAGTTGGCTTGCTGTCATGAACTGGAAATGGGGCGATGTCAATGCAATTTCCTCTGTGGAGCGAGTATCATGCTCACAGATCCTGGACAAATTTGACTCATTATTTCAACCCGGCATTGGCACTTTCATGGGGGCCAAGGTAGTGATTCACATAAACCTGGACGCCAGACCAGTACACCCCAAGGCCAGAGCGGTGCCGTACGTGATGCGGGAAAAGATAGAAGGCGAATTGGACCGCCTGCTGAGGGAAGGCATCATCTCGCCAGTCGAATTCAGTGACTGGGCGAGCCCGATTGTGCCGGTGCTCAAGGCGGATGGGTCAGTCAGGATATGTGGTGATTACAAAGCCACCATCAATCGGGTGTCACTCCAAGACCAGTACCCGCTACCGAGAGCGGAGGACCTCTTTGCGACGCTATCCGGTGGCAAACTTTTTTCAAAATTGGACCTGACCTCAGCTTACATGACCCAGGAGCTGGCGAGTGAGTCGAAGAAACTGACCACCATCACGACACACAAGGGGTTGTTTGAGTACAACAGATGTCCGTTCGGGATTCGCTCGGCCGCCGCGATCTTCCAACAAAATATGGAAAGCCTCCCCAAATCGAGGCTTTTATTACGGGTTACGATACTGAAGAACACCTCCACAACCTGGAGGAGGTGCTACGCAGACTGGACCGGGTAGGGCTGGGACTGAAAAAGGCGAAGTGCGTCTTCCTAGCTCCAGAGGTAGAATTCCTGGGGATGAGGGTAGCAGCAGACGGGATCAGCCCTACTGCTTCCAAGACGGAAGCGATCCAGAGAGCACCCAGACCCCGTAGCATGACAGAGCTGCATTCGTTCCTGGGGCTCCTGAACTATTTTGGTAACTTTCTTCCCAAATTGAGCACGCTGTTAGAGCCGCTACACGTGCTCCTACGCAAAGGTCACGAATGGGTCTGGGGGTCAGTCAGGAAAGGGCTTTTAATAGAGCACGCAATTTGTTATGTTCCAACAATCTGTTAACGCTATATGACCCATGTAAGAAACTTGTGTTAACATGCGATGCGTCGTCCTATGGTGTTGGGTGTGTGTTGCAGCATGTCAATGCCAAGGGTCAGTTACAGCCGGTAGCTTATGCCTCCAGAAGTCTGTCCCAGGCAGAAAGGGGCTACGGGATGGTAAAAAAGGAGGCGCTCGCATGTGTATATGCGGTAAACAAAATGCACCAGTACCTGTTTGGCAGGAAATTTGAGCTGGAGACAGATCACAAACCCCTAACGTCCCTTTTGGCCGACAACAAGGCCATAAATGCAAACGCATCGGCCCGCATACAGAGGTGGGCACTCACGTTAGCTGCCTATGACTACACAATTCGGCACAGACCGGGCACCGAAAACTGCGCCGATGCACTCAGCAGGCTCCCACTAGTCACCACTGAGGGGGCTACCAAGCATGGTGCTGAGATGGTCATGGCTGTTGAAGCTTTCGGAAGCGAAGGCTCACCCGTGACAGCCCGTCAGATTAAAGTCTGGACAAATAGAGACCCGCTATTGTCTCTAGTCAAGAAATGTGTCCTGAATGGGGACTGGGCAGCCACGTATGGGGCATGTCCTGAGAAATGTAAACAATTTCACAGGCGCAAGGATGAACTCTCGATTCAGGCCGATTGCCTACTGTGGGTAAACCGCGTAGTCATGCCCCAGATGGGCAGAGAGGTGTTCATCAGAGAACTCCACAATTGTCACGATGAAAGCAATTGCCAGGTCACACGTTTGGTGGCCAGGGATAGTCGCAGATCTGGAACTTTGTGTTCGCAGGTGCAACACGTGTGCCCAGCTGGGCCATGCGCCCAGGGAAGCCCCCCTTAGCCCCTGGCCATGGCTCGCCAAGCCTTGGTCACGCATCCATGTGGACTACGCAGGTCCTTTCATGGGAAAAATGTTTTTGGTTGTAGTAGACGCCTACTCCAAATGGATCGAGTGTGACATTTTAAATTCAAGCACATCCTCTGCCACGGTAGAAAGTCTACGGGCAATGTTCGCCGCCCACGGTCTACCGGACATCTTGGTCAGCGACAATGGCCCGTGCTTCACAAGCACTGAATTCCAGGACTTCATGGCAGGCAATGGAATTAACCATGTTCGAACGGCACTGTTCAAGCCGGCCTCAAACGGCCAGGCAGAACGAGCAGTGCAGATAATCAAACAGGGGATGCTCAGATTCCAAGGGGGTTCCCTACAAACCCGCTGATCACGCCTCCTGTTGGCCGATAGATCCCGACCACACTCGCTCACAGGGGTTCCACCCGCAGAGCTACTAATGAAAAGGACGCTCAAAACCCGGCTATCCCTTATACACCCCACCATGAAAGAAATTGTCGAGAGCAGGCGCCAGTCACAATATGACTACCATGACAGGAATGCGAGGGCGCAATGTATTGATGTCAATGACCCTGTTTTTGTCCTCAACTACGCTGCAGGGCCCAAATGGCTTGCAGGCACTGTGGTTGCCAAAGAGGGAAATAGGATTCTGGTAGTTAAACTTACCAATGGACAAATCTGCCGCAAACATGTGGATCAAACAAAAAGGAGGTTCAGCAACCCCATAGAAGAAGCAGAGGAAGAACACGATATAGAGTTCACTCCACCACAGGTGACCGAACACCGGAACCAAAGGGAGGAGAGCCCAGTCACTGTGGGCAGTCCGGACAGGCCTGAGGCACCGCAAACAGCAGACACTCAGGCCAGCGCCCAACAACCGGAGCCCCAACTCAGGCACTTTACAAGGGAGCGTAAACCACCAGAGAGACTTTGGGGGGGAGGTGATGTCATGTATTCAACCAGCATTGTAACCCATGTATAAACTGACCTAAGTTGTACACTGTGAGAACACTGACCACTAGGTGGGAGACACTCCTAACCTGGACCTTCAGGTATAAAAGGGGAAGCTCCACCCACCTTCATCACTTGAGTGCTAAGAAATAAAGGACAGATCACAGACTG
This sequence comes from Pristiophorus japonicus, assembly GCF_044704955.1. NCBI lineage: Eukaryota > Metazoa > Chordata > Chondrichthyes > Pristiophoridae > Pristiophorus > Pristiophorus japonicus. Next base: position 18,666,003 of record NC_092011.1, on the reverse strand, counting down.
ACCTTCTCTCAAGCATGGGCCTCGTGTGCATTTATACTGTGTAGTAAGGACGTATCACTCCTGTTCCTGTGTAACAGGCTCGAGGGGCTGAATGGGCCTCCTCCTGTTCCTGTGTAACAGGCTCGAGGGGCTGAATGGGCCTCCTCCTATTCCTGTGTAACAGGTTCGAGGGGCTGAATGGGCCTCCTGTTCCTGTGTAACATGGATGAGTGGGACTCGGTGCGGGTTAGGACACGGGGCACAGGGGGTGTTGGGTGAGCGGGACTTGGTGCGAGTTAGGACATGGGGCACAGGGGGTGATAGGTGAACGGGACTTGGTGCGAGTTAGGACACCGGGCAGTGAGCACAGGGGGTGATGGGTGAGCGGGACTTGGTGCGGGTTAGGACACAGGGCACAAGGGGTGATGGGTGAGTGGGACTCGGTGTGAGTTAGGACACGGGGGTGCAGCAGAGATTAGGAGGCGCTCAAGGGTGCAAGGAGGGAAGCTGGCCCGGACTGCGTTGGAATAGTCGGGGTTGGGGTTGGAGGAGGAGGAAATGGGCGGGGGGCGAACTGGCTTGTCCGGCCTTTCATTAATCCCTCAAAAAAGCCTTCACAGGAGAGCATTCGATTTGCATACGGAGAGAGTTAACCCTTCGCTCTGCCGCAATCAATATTCAATTCCTGCATCTATTTGATTTCACAGAAGGCAATTAATATTGTATTAAAATGGTAGGATTAGGGTGGGATAACTAGGCTTTCATGCAAGAGCATTATTCAGGAAGCCCTGGGGTCAGTGTTGTAAAGACTGTCGCCACTTGTTATTATAAATAAATACTTCAGGGAACTAACACACTCGTGATATTACTCTGAGGCCAGCGGCTGTAAGGCAGTGCAGGCAAATGTACAAGATGATTAAAGTAACTCTCTCTCCTTCACTTTGGAGTATCAGATAACACCGGAGGCATACCCACAGATGAAACGGAAGAGAAAAAAAAACCCTTTGCTCTGATTGGAAGCAGGACGGTAAAGATGCAGCTGAGAATTAATTCCAGCTTTCACTGCGCTGTACTGCTCCACTCTCCCGAGGTCCAGCCAGCTTTCCTCTCCACACCCAGAGACCTATTTAAACACGAAACAGAATAGAGAACAACTCGAGACAAAAAAAGTCAGCTGCGTTTACAGATGACTGCAAACTGCTTCCCCAAGACCAGTCTCGTTGAAGTGCGGGGCGCCAGGTTGTGTAAGGGAATGTTAGTGTACAGGGTATGGGCAGTCAAAGTGTGCTACAGCAGAGGAGGCCACTCAGCCCCTGCCTCAGCTCATCCGCTGCTGAAACCCTCATCCCTGCCTTTGTTACCTCCAGACGTGCCTATTCCGACGCACTCCTGGCTGGCCTCCCACATTCTACCCGACGTTAACTGGAGGTGATCTAAAACTCGGCAGCCCCATGTCCTAAATCACACCGAGTCCCGCTCACCCATCACCCCCTGTGCCCCGTGTCCTAACTCACACCAAGTCCCGCTCACCCATCACCCCCTGTGCCCCGTGTCCTAAATCACACCGAGTCCCGCTCACCCATCACCCCCTGTGCCCCGTGTCCTAACTCGCACCGAGTCCCGCTCACCCATCATCCCCTGTGCCCCGTGTCCTAACTCGCACCAAGTCCCGCTCACCCATCACCCACTGTGCCCTGTGTCCTAACTCAGACCAAGTCCCATTCACCCATCACCCCCTGTACCTCGTGTCCTAACTCGCACCAAGTCCCGCTCACCCATCACCCACTGTGCCCTGTGTCCTAACTTGCACCAAGTCCCGCTCACCCATCACCCCCTGTGCCCCGTGTCCTAACTCGCACCAAGTCCCACTCACCCATCACCCCCTGTGCCCCGTGTCCTAACTCACACCCAGTCCCGCTCACCCATCACCCCCTGTGCCCCGTGTCCTAACTCGCACCAAGTCCCACTCACCCATCACCCACTGTGCCCGTGTCCTAACTCGCACCCAGTCCCACTCATCCATCACCCCCTGTGCCCCGTGTCCTAACTCGCACCAAGTCCCACTCACCCATCACCCCCTGTGCCCCATGTCCTAACTCACACCAAGTCCCACTCACCCATCACCCCCTGTGCTCACTGACCTACATTGGCTCCCGGTTAAGCAATGCCTCGATTTCAAAATTCTCATCCTTGTTTACAAATCCCTCCATGGCCCTCGCCCCTCCCTATCTCTGTAATCCCCTCCAGCCCCACAACCCCCCGAGATGTCTGCACTCCTCTAACTCTGCCCTCTTGACCATCCCTGATTATAATCGCTCCACCATTGGTGGCCGTGCCTTCAGCTGCCTGGGCCCCAAGCTCTGGAACTCCCTCACTAAACCTCTCCGCCTCTCTACCTCTCTCTCCTCCTTCAAGACGCTCCTTAAAACCGACCTCTGTGACCCAGCTTTGGTCACCTGCCCTGATATCTCCTTATGTGGCTTGGTGTCAAATTTTTATGTCATCACACTCCTGTGAAGTGCTTGGCAATGTTTCACCTCATTAAAGGCGCTATATAAACACGGGTTGTTGTTGAGTGTGCGCCGGCTCTTTCGAAGAGCAATCCAGTTCGAACTGCTCCCTCTGCTCTTTTGCCAGGAGCCTTGCTTCAAGAATTTATCCAATTCTTTTTAGAAGGCGCCTATTGAGTCTGCCTCCACACCCTTTCAAGCAGTGCATTCTGGATCCTAGCCACTTGCCGCGTAAAAACATTTTTTCTCGAGTCGCCATTGGTTCTTTTGCCAAACACCTTAAATCTGTGTCCTCTGCTTATCGATCACTCCTCCACTGCAAACCGTTTCTGCTGATTTACTCTGTCTAAACCCTTCGTGATTTTAAACACCTCCAGCAAGTCTCCCCTCAACCTTCTCTGCTCGAAGGAGAACAAGCCCCGCTTCTCCAGTCTATCCACGTCACTGTAATCCCACATCCCTGCAACCATTCTGGTAAATCAGACTGTCTCGGCATCACCACGACTGAGCGAGCTGGCCGAGTCCTGAAGGACATATCTGCCGGACTGGGCCTGCGGCAGATGGTGAGAGAACCAACACGAAGGAAAAACCACTCCAGGGACTTGAGCACATATATCTAGGCTGACACTCCCAGTGCAGTGCGGAGGGAGTGCCGCACTGTCGGAGGGGCAGTACTGAGGGAGTGCCACAGTGTCGGAGGGGCAGTACTGAGGGAGTGCCACACTGTCGGAGGGGCAGTACTGAGGGAGTGCCACACTGTCGGAGGGGCAGTACTGAGGGAGCGCCGCACTGTCGGAGGGGCAGTGCTGAGGGAGTGCCGTACTGTCGGAGGGGCAGTACTGAGGGAGTGCTGCACTGTCGGAGGGGCAGTACTGAGGGAGTGTCACACTGTCGGAGGGGCAGTACTGAGGGAGCCCCGCACTGTCAGAGGGGCAGTGCTGAGGGAGTGCTGCACTATCGGAGGGGCAGTACTGAGGGAGTGCCGCACTGTCAGAGGGACAGTACTGAGGGAGTGCCGCACTGTCGGAGGGGCAGTACTGAGGGAGCGCCGCACTGTCGGAGGGTCTGTACTGAGGGAGCGCCACACTGTCAGAGGGGCAGTACTGAGGGAGTGCCGCACTGTTGGAGGGGCAGTACTGAGGGAGTGCCGCACTGTCAGAGGGGCAGTACTGTGGGAGTGCCGCACTGTCGGAGGGGCAGTACTGAGGGAGTGCCGCACTGTCGGAGGGGCAGTACTGAGGGAGCGCCGCACTGTCAGAGGGGTGGTACTGAGGGAGTGCCGCACTGTCGGAGGGGCAGTACTGAGGGAGTGCTGCACTGTCGGAGGGGCAGTACTGAGGGAGTGTCACACTGTCGGAAGGGCAGTACTGAGGGAGCCCTGCACTGTCAGAGGGGCAGTGCTGAGGGAGTGCTGCACTATCGGAGGGGCAGTACTGAGGGAGTGCTGCACTGTCGGAGGGGCAGTGCTGAGCGAGTGTCGCACTGTCGGAGGGGCAGTACTGAGGGAGTGCCGCACTGTCAGAGGGGCAGTACTGAGGGAGTGCCGCACTGTCGGAGGGGCAGTACTGAGGGAGTGCCGCACTGTCGGAGGGTCTGTACTGAGGGAGCGCCACACTGTCAGAGGGGCAGTACTGAGGGAGCGCCGCACTGTTGGAGGGGCAGTACTGAGGGAGTGCCGCACTGTCAGAGGGGCAGTACTGTGGGAGTGCCGCACTGTCGGAGGGGCAGTACTGAGGGAGTGCCGCACTGTCGGAGGGTCTGTACTGAGGGAGCGCCACACTGTCAGAGGGGCAGTACTGAGGGAGTGTCGCACTGTCGGAGGGGCAGTACTGAGGGAGCGCCGCACTGTCGGAGGGTCAGTACTGAGGGAGTGCCGCACTGTCAGAGGGGCAGTACTGAGGGAGTGCCGCACTGTCGGAGGGGCAGTCTTTCAGTGAAGACATTAAACCGAGGCCCTGTCTTCCCTCTCAGTGCTCCCATGGGCACTGTTTCGAAGAAGAGCGGGGGAGTTCTCTTTAGTGTCCTGCGCCAATATTCATCCCTCAACCAATGTACTTCAAGGACTGCAGCGGTTCAAGAAGGCGGCTCACCACCACCTTCTCACGGGGCAATTAGGGACGGGCAATAAATGCCGGCCTTGCCAGAGACGCCCACATCCAGAGAATGAATAAAGCGAACATCAGTAAAACACAGGAATTTCTGCTTTGGCTTTATTCGGCAATCCTTGCAAATTAGAGGAGTTTTCAGAAGTCTATTTTTTGGTAAAGTTTCAGCATATCACCGGACATCAAATTCTTCCCTGAACCAGCGCAATGGGGCAGCCTTTTAGAAAGTAACTTTAAAAAACAAGGTTTGAATTAAAAAATGTTCCTTGCTACTTTTAAGATTAACGCAGCTCACAATTGTTTCGGCGTCAAAATTAAGCATTTTGACGAGAGTGTCGAGTCCACCACCAACGTTCCCGTTAAGCTGCGTGGCTGGCCGTGCAGAGTTCTGGGGGTCCCGTGCAGGCCGCTCACCGGATTTGTACAGGAGGTTCTCCACATGTGTGGACGCTTGCGTTGGCCGGGCGGCCAGTTACAGGGACTGGGAACAAGAGAGGGATGAGAGGGAACGCTGGCCACCTGTGAGAAGCCAGACCTGCTACAACTGTACAGGGTATTGGGTGAGGCCACACCTGGAGTACTGCGTACAGTTTTGGTCTCCGTATTTAAGGAGGGATCTACTTGTATTGGAGGTGGTTCAGAGAAGGTTCACCAGGTTGATTCCTGAGATGAGGCAGTTGACTATTGAAGAAAGGTTGAGCAGGTTGGGCCTCTACTCATTGGAATTGGCTGGCGAACAGAAAGCAGAGAGTCGGGATAAATTGGTCCTTTTCGGGTTGGAAATCGGTGGTTAGTGGTGTGCCACAGGGATCTGTGCTGGGACCACAACTGTTTACAATATACATAGATGACCTGGAAGAGGGGACAGAGTGTAGTGCAACAAAATTTGCAGATGACACAAAGATTAGTGGGAAAGCGGGTTGTGTAGAGGACATAGAGAGGCTGCAAGGAGATTTAGATAGGTTAAGCTAATGGGCTAAGATTTGGCAGATGGAATACAATGTCGGAAAGTGTGAGGTCATCCACCTTGGGGAAAAAAACAGTAAAAGGGAATATTATTTGAATGGGGAGAAATTACAACATGCTGCGGTGCAGAGGGACCTGGGGGGTCCTTGTGCATGAATCCCAAAAGGTTAGTTTGTAGGTGCAGCAGGTAATCAGGAAGGCGAATGGAATGTTGGCCTTCAGTGCGAGAGGGATGGAGTACAAAAGCAGGGAGGTCCTGCTGCAAATGTACAGGGTATTGGTGAGGCCGCACCTGGAGTACTGCGTGCAGTTTTGGTCACCTTACTTAAGGAAGGATATACTAGCTTTGGAGGGGGTACAGAGACGATTCACTAGGCTGATTCTGGAGATGAGGGGGTTACCTTATGATGATAGATTGAGTAGACTGGGTCTTTACTCGTGGAGTTCAGAAGGATGAGGGGTGATCTTATAGAAACATTTAAAATCATGAAAGGGATAGACAAGATAGAGGCAGAGAGGTTATTTCCACTGGTCGGGGAGACTAGAACTAGGGGACACAGCCTCAAAATATGGAGGAGCCAATTTAAAACCGAGTTGAGAAGGAATTTCTTCTCCCAGAGGGTTGTGAATCTGTGGAATTCTCTGCCCAAGGAAGCAGTTGAGGCTAGCTCATTGAATGTTTTCAAGTCAAAGATAGATAGATTTTAAACCAATAAGGGAATTAAGGGTTATGGGGAGCGGGCGGGTAAGTGGAGCTGAGTCCACGGCCAGATCAGCCATGATCTTATTGAATGGCGGAGCAGGCTCGAGGGGCTAGATGGCCTACTCCTGTTCCTAATTCTTATGTTCTTATGTTCTTATGAATTCAAAAAGGAGTTAGATGTAGTCCTTACTACTAGGGGGATCAACAGGTATGGCGAGAAAGCAGGAATGGGGTACTGAAGTTGCATGTTCAGCCATGAACTCATTGAATGGTGGTGCAGGCTCGAAGGGTCGAATGGCCTACTCCTGCACCTATTTTCTATGTTTCTATGTTTCTATGAATGAGAGGTGATCTTATCAAAACATATAAGATTATGAGGGGGCTTGACAAGGTGGATGCAGAGAGGATGTTTCCACTGATGGGGGAGACTAGAACTCGGGGGCATGGTCTTAGAATAAGGGGCTGCCCATTTAAAACTGAGATGAGGAGAAATTTCTTCTCTCAGAGGGTTGTAAATCTGTGGAATTCTCTGCCCCAGAGAGCTGTGGAAGCTGGGACATTGAATATATTTAAGGTGGAGATAGACAGATTTTTGAGTGATAAGGGAGTGAAGGGTTATGGGGAGCAGGCGGGGAAGTGGAGCTGAGTCCATGATCGGATCAGCCATGGTCGTATTAAATGGTGGAGCAGGCTCGAGGGGCCGAATGGCCGACTCCTGCTCCTAGTTCTTACTAGTTTCATTGGTGTACAGTGCTCAGTCGCTCAGTAAATCATAATCATCATCACAGGCAGTCCCTCGGAATCGAGGAAGACTTGCTTCCACTCTAAACATAAGTCCTTAGGTGACTGAACAGACCAATACAAGAACCACAGTCCCTGTCACAGGTGGGACAGACAGTCGCTGAGGGAAGGGGAGGGTGGGACAGGTTTGCCGCATGCTCCTTCCACTGCCTGCGCTTGGTTTCTGCATGCTCTCGGCAACGAGACTCGAGGTGCTCAGCCCCCTCCCGGATGCACTTCCTCCACTTAGGGCGGACTGGTCTTTGGCCAGGGACTCCCAGGTGTCGGTGGGGATGTTGCACTTTATCAGGGAGGCTTTGAGGGTGTCCCTGTAATGTTTCCTCTGCCCACCTTTGGCTCATTGGCCGTGAAGGAGTTCCGAGTAGAGCGCTTGCTTTGGGAGTCTCGTGTCTGGCATGTGGACAATGTGGCCCTGCCCAGCGGAGCTGGTCGAGTGTGGTCAGTGCTTCAATGCTGGGGATGTTGGCCTGGTCGAGGACACTAATGTTGGTGCGTCTGTCCTCCCAGGGGATTTGTAGGATCTTGCGGAGACATCGTTGGTGGTATTTCTCCAGCGACTTGTGGTGTCTACTGTACATGGTCCATGTCTCTGAGCCATACAGGAGGGCGGGTATTACTACAGCCCTGTAGACCATGAGCTTGGTAGCAGGTAAGATAACTGTTAACGTCACATACGCAGAGAGCCTTGAGCACCCGGGTGGAATGGATCAAGAACTGGGTGGTCCCAGGCTGGGAGTTCTGTCAATGGCACGGGTGGAAGGGGAGACCGAGGGAGGCCCGGGATTGTACAGCTCACTGGGTCCTCAGAATAAAGAAAGATGGATCTTGCGTTTATATAGCGCCTTTCACCCTGTCAGGTCGTCCCAAAGCGCTTTACAGCCAATGAAGAACTGTTCTTGGAGTGCAGTCACTGTTGTAATGTGGGAAACGCCAATTTGCGCACAGCAAGCTCCCAAACACAGCAATGTGACAATGACCAGGTTTACCTGTTTCTTTGTGATGTTGGTGCAGGGATGAATTTTGGCCAGAAATCTGCAGAGAACTCATCTTTGAAATAGTGGCCATGGGATCTTTAACACCCACCTGAGAGGGCAGACGGGGCCACGGTTTAATGTCTCTTTGAAAGATGGACCCTCGCACAGTGCGGTGCTCTCTCAGTCGTGGTACTGCAGTGTCAGCCTACATTATGTGCACTGAGTCCCACTCACCCATCACCCCCTGTGCTCACCGACCGACATTGGCTCCCCGTTTGGCAACGCCTCCATTTCAAAATTCTCACCCTGGTTTTCAAATCCCTCCATGGCCCTCGCCCCTCCCTATCTCTGTAACCTCCTCCAGCCCCTACACCCCTCCCTATCTCTGTAACCTCCTCCAGCTCCTACACCCCTTCCTATCTCTGTAACCTCCTCCAGCCCCTACACCCCTCCCTATCTCTGTAACCTCCTCCAGCCCCTACACCCCTCCCTATCTCTGTAACCTGCTCCAGTCCCTACACCCCTCCCTATCTCTGTAACCTCCTCCAGCCCCTACACCCTCCCTATCTCTGTAACCTCCTCCAGCTCCTACACCCCTCCCTATCTCTGTAACCTCCTCCAGCCCCTACACCCTCCCTATCTCTGTAACCTCCTCCAGCCCCTACACCCCTCCCTATCTCTGTAACCTCTTCCAGCCGCTACACCCCTCCCTATCTCTGTAACCTCCTCCAGCCCCTACACCCCTCCCTATCTCTGTAACCTCTTCCAGCCCCTACACCCCTCCCTATCTCTGTAACCTCCTCCAGCCCCTACACCCCTCCCTATCTCTGTAACCTCTTCCAGCCCCTACACTCCTCCCTATCTCCGTAATCCCCTCCAGCCCCACAACCCCCCGAGATGTCTGCACTCCTCTAACTCTGCCTTCCTGACCATCCCTGATTATAATCGCTCCACCATCGGTGGCCGTACCTTCAGCTGCGTGGGCCCCAAGCTCTGGAACTCCCTCCCTAAACCTCTCCGACTCTCTTTCCTCTTTCAAGACGCTCCATAAAACCTACTTCTTTGACCAAGCTTTTGGGCATCTGCCCTAAAACCTTCTTAAGTAGCTCGGTGTTAAATTATGTCTAATTACGCTCCTGTGAAGGATCGTGGGACGTTTTACTACGTTAAAGGCGCTATATAAATACGAGTTGTTGTTGTACTTGTCCTATCCAGGTTAAGCACCTGCTGCTTGCTGCTGTGACTGATTTTTTTCATGTGTAAAGCTCGGTAGCGAACAACATGTCACTGTGCTTATCTCAAACCCAAGAGGCCAATTTTGGCACCAGTCAATGCACTGAGCACAGCTCAACACATCCCGATCCGCAATCTCCCAGGAAACTCCAGCTGGTTTTCCTGCCCTGTGTCCATTAGAGATTTGCAGGCCTGCGTACACTGACTGACTGTCCCAGTCACAGCTAGCTAGATTGGTGTGCATCAGCCGTGGTTCAGTGGGCAGCGCTCCCCCTCCCTCTCGCCTCTCAGTCAGAAGGTCGTGGGTTTGAGTCCCACTCCACAGACTTGTGCACAAAATTCTAGGCTGACACTCCCAGTGCAGTACTGAGGGAACGCCGTACTGCGCTGTCGGAGGGGCAGTACTGAGGGAGCGCCGCACTGTCAGAGGGACAGTACTGAGGGAGTGCTGCACTGTCAGAGGGGCAGTGCTGAGGGAGCGCCGTACTGCGCTGTTGGAGGGGCAGTACTGAGGGAGCACCGCACTGTCAGAGGGACAGTACTGAGGGAGTGCTGCACTGTCAGAGGGGCAGTACTGAGGGAGTGCTGCACTGTCAGAGGGGCAGTGCTGAGGGAGCGCCGTACTGCACTGTCAGAGGGGCAGTACTGAGGGAGCACCGCACTGTCGGAGGGGCAGTACTGAGGGAGCACCGCACTGTCAGAGGGACAGTACTGAGGGAGTGCTGCACTGTCAGAGGGGCAGTACTGAGGGAGTGCTGCACTGTCAGAGGGGCAGTGCTGAGGGAGCGCCGTACTGCGCTGTTGGAGGGGCAGTACTGAGGGAGCACCGCACTGTCAGAGGGACAGTACTGAGGGAGTGCTGCACTGTCAGAGGGGCAGTACTGAGGGAGTGCTGCACTGTCAGAGGGGCAGTGCTGAGGGAGCGCCGTACTGCACTGTCAGAGGGGCAGTACTGAGGGAGCACCGCACTGTCGGAGGGGCAGTACTGAGGGAGCACCGCACTGTCAGAGGGACAGTACTGAGGGAGTGCTGCACTGTCAGAGGGGCAGTACTGAGGGAGTGCTGCACTGTCAGAGGGGCAGTACTGAGGGAGTGCCGCACTGTCGGAGGGGCAGTACTGAGGGAGCGCCGCACTGTCGGAGGGGCAGTACTGAGGGAGCGCCGCACTGTCGGAGGGGCAGTACTGAGAGAGTGCCGCACTGTCGGAGGGGCAGTACTGAGGGAGCACCGCACTGTCGGAGGGGCAGTACTGAGGGAGTGCCACACTGTCGGAGGTGCCGTCTTTGAGATGATGCGTTAAACCGAGGCCCCGTCTGTTCTCTCAGGTGGAATTAAAAGATCCCACTGCCATTATTTTCGAAGAAGAGCAGTGGAGATCATCCCCGGTGTCCTGGGGCCGATATTTATCTCTCAACCAACATCAATGAACCAGATTAACTGGCTCATTATCAGATTGCTGTGTGTGGGAGCTTGCTGTGCGCAGGTTGGCTGTTGGATTTCCTACATTTAGAACAGTGACCACACTTGAAAAAGGTGTTTGGCGGGGCTGTGCGTCCCTTTGGGAGGTCCGGTGGTTGGGAACGGGGCTGTATACAGGCGCAACTCTTTCTTTGTACCTGTTCAATGTGTCTGTCACCAGTGCAGCCGCGAGTATATGCATGTCCTGGCACCTCCCCTAAATGGAGGGGTTGTATCAACTTGTCTTGCACACACACACTGGGTGCTCGCACACTGACACCGAGCAAATGGCTCTCTATCTGTTCCAAGCCATCAGGGCCCAGAGAAAGTCCCCCCTCTCAATCGCCATCCTCGATGTAAATAGTCGGCTGATTTTCCTTCTATTGATCAATCGCCTCTTGATTTGTTAGCAGCCCGTCGGAGATTCCGATGCGCTATAAGTCATAACTGTCACAATGGCTAATGATTCCCCGGGACCCTGTTACTGCCAACCCTGCTCCCAGAGCAGTGCTTGTCCATTCATCCTGCTCTCCTCTCCCTCAATTACTCACTCACTTTGTCTTAGCTCCTACCTATCTCTGTCTGTTCCCCTTTGGCAATCCCCTGTCTCTCAGTCTCCTGGCTCGGCTCTCTGCCTCCTCTCTCCTTCCCTCTCCTTTCCCTCATTACTGTCGCCAGCTCTTTCTCTCTCTCTCTGTCTCTCCCTCTCTCTCGCTCTCCTTTCTCTAACACTCCCTTCTCTCTCTGTCTGCCTCTTTCTCTCTCTCCTTGCCTTTCATCCTCTTGCTGTTTGTATATATTCTCTCCCTCCCTTCTCTCTCCCTCTCTCCCTCCCGAGAGTGCACTGTCTCTCATCTTCTCTCTCTGTCTCCCTTCGCTCTCCCCTCTCGCTATCTCTCTGTGTGAGAGCCCCTGTCTTTCTGTCTCTCTCCCTTCCCTATCTGCCTCTCTGTGTGTCTCTAATTCAATCTCCTTTCTCTCGTTTCCTCTCTGTCTTTCTATATATCTTCCTCTCTATCTTCCTATCTCTCTCTCTCACTCTATCCTATCTCTGTCTATCTTTTTGTCTGTCTGTCTCTCTCTACCTCCCTAGCTCTCTCTCTCTGGCTCTCATCTTCTGTCTCTCTCTGTCTCCCTTCTCTCTCCTCTCTCTTTCTCTCTCACTCTATCCTATCTCCTATCTCTTTTGTTGTCTTTCTGTCTCTCTTTCTATGTCTCTCTCCCTATTCCCTCTCCCTCTCTGTTTCCCTAGCTCAGCTCTCTCTCTCTCTCTCTGTCACCCTTCCCTCTTCCCTCTCTCTCTCTGAAACCATTTCCTCTCTCTCTCTCACTTTATCAGATCTCTATCTCTTTCTTTGTCTTTCTGTCTCTCTTTCTCTCTTCCTATTCTCTCTCTCTACCTCCCTCACTCTCTGTCTCTCTCTCTCGCTCTCTGGCTCCCTTCTCTCCCCCTCTCTCTTTCTCTCTCACTCTATCCTATCTCTGTCTCTTTGTTTGTTTTTCTTTCTGTCTCTGTCTCTCTCCCTATTCTCTCTCCCTCTCTACCTCCCTCATTCTCTGTCTATCTCTCTCCCCTTCTCTCTTTCTCTCTCACTCTATCCTATCTCTGTCTCTTTGTTTTTCTCTCTCTCTCTCTATCTCTCTCCCTATTCTCTCCCCCTCTCTACCTCCCTCACTCTCTGTCTGTCTCTCTCTCCCCCTCTCTCTTTCTCTCTCACTCTATCCTATCTCTGACTCTGTCTCTCTGTCTCTCTCTCTCCCCCTCTCTACCTCCCTCACTCTCTCTCTCCCTGGCTCTCTGTCACCCTGCTCTCTCCCCTCCCTCTGCCACAGCTCCCTTCTCTCTGTCTCTCCCGCCACCCCCCCCCCCTCCCACATGGAGTTGCAGTAAAGTGTGGGAGAAGGTGCTGCTGGCTTCAAGCGAAGCGAGTGGAGTGAAAATCGATTCGTGAGATAGAACCTGGCTTGCACAGGAATGGATCTTGTCAAAATAATTTATTGCACTCATCCAGCCTGATCGATGGTTTAAATTAGCAAAGCTCTCCTGGTTTAATATTTACCTCTTTGCGGCTCTGTAATCTAAATTTTAATTGATTTAGACACAGGGACACTTTATGGGACCTGCGTTGGGATAAAAAAAAAATTCAACGAGAAAGGGGTCCGATGCAAAATTTGATGAGCGAGTTAAGATAAATGGCATGTGCATACATTGGGTGCACACAGAATTCACACAGGTGAGAAGCGGTCCTCCCAGACAGAGATATAACATCGGGAATATATGGTCACCAGAACAACATACAGAAGAAAATGAGATTAAAATTAGCAGCATACAGAGGGGCAGAGCATTAGGAACACGTAGAGGAATAGTTACAGACTCAGGAATAGATACACAATCAGAGAGGCAGACACACAAACAATTAACCACACCAAGGCGAACATTGCACACACGTAGACAAATAATTAATTGAAAAAAACCAGCAAGCTGACAGATAAACGGCGAGGGGCAGATATCCACATTTATTCAGAATTAGAATCAAGGCCAGAGATAAATGATCTCAAATCTGCACAGGGAAACAGACACGGCTACTCAGAGCAATGCAGAGCGCTTGTACACGGCCCAGTGCCAACACACTGCACACCTAACACTGCTTACACACAGCGCCTGTCCTTTATATACCTGCAGCGGACTCAGGTGCAACTCGCCGTTACAGGAGACCACAAACCGTACACAAATTCACACACATACATGTCAATAATACAAACAGATACAGACACAACACAGGCACAGGTAAACAACACGCACACACACAGGTAAACAACACACACACACAGGTAAACAACATACACACACATAGGTAAACAACACACTCACAGGTAAAACACACACACACAGACAGGTAAACAACACACACACACAGGTAAACACACACACACACAGGCAAACACAGATAGGTAAACCACACACACACAGGTAAACAACACAACACACACACATACAGGTAAACAACACACACACAGGTAAACAACACACATGCATACAGGTAAACAACACACACACAGGTAAACAAAACACACACACAGGTAAACAACACACACACAGGTAAACAACACACATACACACACACAGGTAAACAACACACGCACAGGTAAATAACACACATACACATGCACACAGGTAAACAACACACACACAGGTAAACAACACACACATACACAGGTAAACAACACACACACAGGTAAACAACACACACACACATGCAGGTAAACAACACACACACATACAGGTAAACAACACACACACATACACAGGTAAACAACACACACACACATACAGGTAACCAACACACACACAAACACAGTTAAACAACACACTCACACATAGGTAAACAACACACACACACACAGATAAACAACAGACACATACACAGTTAAACAACACACACACACACACACACACACACACACACACAGGTAAACAACACACACACACACACATGAACACACACAAGTAAACAACTATCATCATCAAAGGCAGTCCCTCGGAATCGAGGAAGATTTGCTTCCACTCTAAAATGAGTCCTTAGGTGGCTGAACAGTCCAATACGAGAGCCACAGACCTTGTCACAGATAGAGCAGACAGATGTCAGGGGAAGGGAGGGAGGGGGTGGGGGGTGGGTGGGACCGGTTTGCTGCACGCTCCTTCCGCTGCCTGAGCCTGACCTCTTCACACTTGCAGTGTTGAGATTCGAGGTGCTCAGCGCCCTTCCTGATGCACTTCCTCCACTTAGGGCGGTCTTTGGCCAGGGACTCCCAGGTGTCAGTGGGGATGTTGCACTTTATCAGGGAGGCTTTGAGGGTGTCCCCTGTAACGTTTCCCACCTTTGGCTCGTTTGCCGTGATGACCCTAAATGCTGAATCCCCATAGTGCTTCGCCTGCCCTCCAGGCCTCTATAACCAGTGCCTGTGGAGAGACACTTGGTCACTCAACCAGAAAACATCAGGACTGGTTTGATGAAAATGATCAGGAGATCCATGAACAAATAGATCGCAAGCGCAAAGCATTTCTGAGGCTCAAGCAACAGCCCAACTTGGGAGCTGCAAAACAATATTACTGATGGCTCAAGGCTCAGGTCCAACAAAAAACCCGGGACCTAAAGAACAGGTGGTGGATGGAGAAAGCACAGGAGATGCAACAACTGGCCGACAGCCACAATATGCGAGGATTCTTCACTGCAGTCAAGGCCATCTACGGTCCAAACTCCCAAGGCCCCACCCCACTCCTGGCCAAGACCGGGGAAACACTCATCAAGGACACTGAGGCTGTCAGAACCCGATGGAAGGAGCACATTGAAGACCTCCTCAATCTTGACTCTGCCTGTGACTCGAGTGTTCTCGATTCCATCCCATAGCATGCCACCTGCCATCAACTCAGTGAAGCTCCAATGTTGCATGAGGTTGGCAAAGCCATAAAACAGCTGAAGAATAACAAGGCTACGGGTGTGGATGGAATCCCTGCTGAGGCGGTAATGTATGACGGAGAAGCGCTGTTGGTGCGGATACACGACCTCATCGCTCTCATCTGGAGGGAGGAGAGCATGCCGGGAGATCTCAGAGATGCAGTGATTGTGACCATTTTTAAAAAGGGGGACAGGTCTGACTGCGGCAACTACAGGGGAATCTCCCTGCTATCAGCCACTGGGAAAGTTGTCACTAGATTCCTCCTCAATCATCTTCTTCCTGTGGCCGAGGAGCTCCTCCCGGGGTCACGGTGCGGATTTCATCCCCTACGGGACAAAACAGACATGATCTTTGCAGCGCGCCAGTTGCAGGAAAAATGCATGGAGCAGGGCCAGCCCTTATACATGGCCTTTTTCGATCTTACAAAGGCCTTTGACACTGTCAACAGTGAGGGTCTATGGAGCATCCTCCTCCGTTTCGGATGTCCCCAAAAGTTCATCACCACCCTTCGCCTGCTCCATGATGACACGCAGGCCGTGATCCTTACCAACAGATCCATTACAGACCCAATCCACGTCCGGACTGGGGTCAAACAGGGCTGTGTCATCGCTCCAACCCTCTTCTCAATCTTCCTCGTTGCCGTGCTCCACCTCACAGTCAACAAGCTCCTGGCTGGAGTGGAACTAAACTACAGAACCAGTGGGAAGCTGTTTAACCTACGCCATCTCCAGGCCAGGTCCAAGATCACCCCAACCTCTGTCGTCGAGCTACAGTATGTGGATAACGCCTGCGTCTGTGCATACACAGAGGCTGAACTCCAGGATATAGTCGACGTATTTACTGAGGTGTATGAAAGCATGGGCCTTACGCTAAACATCCGTAACACAAAGGTCCTCCACCAGCCTGTCCTCACCGCACAGCACTGCCCCCCAGTCATCAAGATCCAGGGCGCGGCCCTGGACAACGTGGACCATTTCCCATACCTCGGGAGTTTCCTATCAACAACGGCAGGCATTGATGCGGAGATTTAACATCGCCTCCAGTGCGTCAGTGCAGCCTTTAGCCGCCTGAGGAAAAGAGTGTTCGAAGACCAGGCCCTCAAACCTACCACCAAGCTCATGGTCTACAGGGCTGTAGTAATACCCGCCCTCCTGTGTGGCTCAGAGACATGGACCATGTACAGTAGACACCTCAAGTCACTGGAGAAATACCACCAATGACGTCTCCGCAAGATCCTGCAAATCCCCTGGGAGGACAGACGCACCAACATTAGTGTCCTCGACCAGGCTAACATCCCCAGCATTGAAGCACTGACCACATTTGATCAGCTCCGCTGGGCAGGGCCACATTGTCCACATGCCTGACACGAGTCTCCCAAAGCAAGCGCTCTACTCGGAACTCCTTCACGGCAAACGAGCCAAAGGTGGGCAGAGGAAACGTTACAGGGACCATCCTCAAAGCCTCCCTGATAAAGGAATCGAGGAAGACTTGCTTCCACTCTAAACATGAGTTCTCAGGTGACTGAACAGTCCAATACAGGAACCACAGTCCCTGTCACAGGTGGGACAGACAGTCGCTGAGGGAAGGGGAGGGTGGGGCAGGTTTGCCGCACGCTCCTTCCGCTGCCTGCGCTTGGTTTCTGCATGCTCTCAGCGACGAGACTCGAGGTGCTCAGTGCCCTCCCGATGCACTTCCTCCACTTAGGGCGGACTGGTCTTTGGCCAGGGACTCACAGGTGTCGGTGGGGATGTTGCACTTTATCAGGGAGGCTTTGAGGGTGTCCCCTGTAACGTTTCCTCTGCCCACCTTTGGCTCGTTTGCCCTGAAGGAGTTCCGAGTTAATCTATGTCAGATGGGACAGCAGCTCCCTAAGGTGCTCTCCCCGAACAAACATTCATCTGGCCATCTGCTGCTATCCTTCACAGATAAATAAAATACACACACACACACACATTCACACACACATACACACACTCACACACATACACACACACACTCACACACTCACACTCGCACACACACACACTCACTCACACACACACTCACACACACACACAAACCCATACACACACGCACTCACACACAAACACTCACAATCACTCACTCATACATATAAACTCACACTCACACACACTCTCACACATACACGCTCACACACACTCACACATTACACACGCACGCACACACACACACACACACAAGTAAACAGCACACTCACAGACACAGGTAAACACACACCGAGACACACACACAGACACAAACAGGTAAACAACACTGAGACCACACACACACACAGGTAAACAACACACACAGATGCAGGAAAACAACATACACGCACACACTCACAGACACAGGTAACAGACACACACAAGCAAAATAAAGAAAGTGAGTTTGAAGGAGAGAAGAAACAATCAGGAAAATATGGTAAATATGGTAAAAAAAATTTAAAGGCTCTTTGTCTAAATGCACGTAGCATTTGTAACAAAATAGATGAGTTGACGGCACAAATTGAGACAATTGGCTATGATCTGATAGCCATTACAGAGACGTGGTTACAAGGTGACCAGGACTGGGAATTAAATATTCAGGGGTACTTGACAATCCGGAAGGACAGACAGAAAGGAAAAGGAGGTGGGGTAGCTCTATTGATAAAGGATGGAATCACTGCAATAGTGAGAAACGATATTGGCTCAAATGATCAGGATGTTGAAACAGTTTGGGTGGAGATAAGGAACAATAAGGGGAAAAAGTCACTGGTGGGTGTAGTCTATAGGCCCCCTAACAGTAGCAACTCTATTGGTCAGAGCATAAACCAGTAAATAGAGGGGACTTGTAAAAAGAGAACAGCAATAATCATGGGTTATTTTAACCTCCATATTGATTGGACAAATCAGATTGGTCTGGGTAGCCTTGAGGAGGAGTTCATAGAGTGCATATGGGATGGTTCCTTGAGCAGTATGTAACGGAACCAATCAGGGGGTAGGCTCTCTTAGATCTGGTCCTATGTAATGAAACAGGTTAATAAACAATCTCCCAGTAAAGGATCCCCTTGGAATAAGTGATCATAGGATGGTTGAATTTGAAATTCAGATGGAGGGTGAGAAAGTTGGATCTCTAACCAGCGTACTAAGCTTAAATAAAGGAGACTATGAAGGTATGAGAGCAGAGTTGTGTAAAGTGGACTAGGAAAATAGATTAAAGTGTAGGATGGTTGATGAACAGTGATGTACATTTAAGGAGATATTTCACAACTCTCAAGAAAACTATATTCCAGTGAGGAGGAAAGGGTGTAAGAGAAAAGATAGCCATCCGTGACTAACTAAAGAAATAAAGGACGGTATCCAATTAAAAACAAGGGCATACAAAGTGGCCAAAACTAGTGGGAGACAGAAGATTGGGAAGCTTTTAAAAGCCAGCAAAGAATGACTAAAACAATGATTAAGAAAGGGAAGATAGACTATGAAAGTAAACTAGCACAAAATATAAAAACAGATAGCAAGAGTTTCTATCGGTATATAATAAGGAAAAGTGTGGCTAAAGTAAATGTTGGTCCCTTAGAGGACGAGACCGGGGAGTTAGTAATGGGGAACATGGAGATGGCAGAAACTCTGAACAAATATTTTGTATCAGTCTTTACGGGCGAGGACACGAACAATATTCCAACAGTGGATAGTCAAGGGGCTATAGAGGGGGAGGAACTTAACACAATCACAATCACTAAGGAGGTGGTACTCAGTAAGATAATGGGACTAAAGGCAGATATATCCCCTGGACCTGATGCCTTGCATCCTAGGGTCTTAAGAGAAGTAGCGGCAGGGATTGTGGATGCATTGGTTGTAATTTACCAAAATTCCCTGGATTCTGGGGAGGTCCCAGCAGATTGGAAAACTGCAAATGTAACGCCTCTATTTAAAAAAGGAGGCAGACAAAAAGCAGGAAACTATAGACCAGTTGGGTCTAACATCTGTGGTTGGGAAAATGTTGGAGTCCATTATTAAAGAAGCAATAGCAGGACATTTGGAAAAGCATAATTCGGTCAGGCAGAGTCAGCATGGATTTATGAAGGGGAAGTCATGTTTGACAAATTTGCTGGAGTTCTTTGAGGATGTAACGAACAGGGTGGATAAAGGGGAACCAGTGGATGTGGTGTATTTGGACTTCCAGAAGGCATTTGACAAGGTGCCACATAAAAGGTTATTGCACAAGATAAAAGTTCACGGGGTTGGGGGCAATATATTAGCATGGATAGAGGATTGGCTAACGAACAGAAAACAGAGAGTGGGGATAAATGGGTCATTGTCGGGTTGGTAATCAGTAACTAGTGGGGTGCCGCAGGGATCAGTGCTGGGCCCCAACTATTTGCAATCTATATTAACGACTTGGAAGAAGGGACCGAGTGTAACGGAGCCAAGTTTGCTGACGATACAAAGATGGGAGGAAAAGCAATGTGTGAGGAGGACACAAAAAACCTGCAAAAGGGCAGAGACAGGCTCAGTGAGGGGAAACATTTAGCATAGGGAATATAATGTTGGAAAGTATGAGGTCATGCACTTTCAAAACAATCAAAGAGCAAGTTATTATTTAAATGGAGAAAGATTGCAAAGTGCTGCAGTACAGCGGGACCTGGGGGGACTTGTGCATGAAACACAAAAGGTTAGTATGCAGGTACAGCAAGTGATCAGGAAGGCCAATGGAATCTTGGCCTTTATTGCAAAGGGGATGGAGTATAAAAGCAGGGAAGCCTTGCTCCAGTTATACAGGGGATTGGTGAGGCTACCCCTGGAGTACTGCGTGCAGTTTTGGTTTCCATATTTAAGAAAGGATCATTATCATCATAATAGACAGTCCCTCGAAGCGAGGATGACTTGCTTCCATGCCAAAAAGGGATGGGTTCACAGATGTTTCAATGAAGGACCTAATATTCCAGATCCCAAACTACATCCTGAAGGGTGGAAGATGCCAGTGCGTGGATTTTTTTAACGTGGGGTGACCGTTGCACACCAGCCACCAAACGGGCTTGACAGAGCGAGGTCTTGGTCCAGGGGCAAGGGTTAACCAGGACCACTGGATACCTGCTCTGCTGAATATACTTGCTTTGGAGGCAGTTCAGAGAAGGTTCACTCGATTGATTCTGGAGATGAGGGGGTTGACTTATGAGGAAAGGTTGAGTAGGTTGGGCCTCTTCTCAATGGAATTCAGAAGAATGAGAGGTGATCTTATCGAAACGTGTAAGATTATGAGGGGCTTGACAAGGTGGATACAGAGAGGATGTTTCCACTGATGGGGGAGACTAGAACTAGAGGGCATGATCTTAGAATAAGGGGCCGCTCATTTAAAACTGAGATGAGGAGGAATTTCTTCTCTCGGAGGGTTGTAAATCTGTGGAATTCTCTGCCTCAGAGAGCTGTGGAAGCTGGGACATTGAATAAATTTAAGACAGAAATAGACAGTTTCTTAACCAATAAGGGAGTGAAGGGTTGTGGGGAGCGGGCAGGGAAGTGGAGCTGAGTCCATGATCAGATCAGCCATGATCGTATTAAATGGCGGAGCAGGCTCGAGGGGCCAAATGGCCGACTCCTGCTCCTATTTCTTATGTTCTTATGTAGGCAACACACACACGCACACACACACGTCGACAGGTAAACAACACACACACACACACATACAGGTAAACAACAGACACGCACACACCCACACACATACTGAAGCTCACACACACTCACACTCACTCATACACTCACACACACACACGCACAAACACACACACACACACACACACACACACACCCATACACATAGGTAAACAACGCACAAAAAGACACATACACACACACACACACACAGGTAAACAATACACTTACACACACACACTCAGTTAAACAACACACTCATACACACTGGTAAACACCACACACACAGACACAGATAAACAACACATTTGTGTGTGAAATTCGTATTGTGCCTCGTTGCCAAATGTTACGGACGCAATAACTCAATAGGCTTAGTACCATGAACTCAATCAGGTGCGACCTGACTCTACTTTATTAGCTCTCAAAGTGAGGATTAAACATAGAAACCAAAACTGTACACAATACTCCAGGTGTGGCCTCACCAAGGCCCTGTACAACATGGAGGCTTTCTTTATATACAAGGGATGCATGTGTGTGTCTGTGGCCCAATGGCCTCTGACGGTCGCTCCCCCTGGTGGCAGGTAAACCCAGGCATACATACATTACACACAGACACAGATAAACAGTACACTCACACACACTCACACACGGAGATAAACAACACACACACTTACACTCACTCACACACACACACACACACACGTAAACAACACACAGACACACAGGTAAACAAAACACATGCACACACACACTCACACACGCACACAGGTAAACAACACACACATTCACACACACTCACACACACACACATGTAAACAACACACACATTCACACACAGATGCACACAGGTAAACAATACACACACACACACTCACTCACACACACACACACACACACACACACTCACACACACACACACATACATACATACTCACACTCAGGAAAACAACACACTCTCTCACACACAGACTCATGCACTCACACTCACATACACACAGGTAAACCACACACACACTCACACACACAAGTAAACAACAATGTCACATACACTCACACACACACTCACACTCACACACACACACAAAGGCAAACACCACACAGACACACGCAAACAACACACACACACAAAGGTAAACAACAGAGACACAGACACAGATAAACAACACATTCATACATACACTCACACACATAGGTAAACAAAACACAGACGCACACACACACTTATACACAGGTAAACATAGAAACATAGAAACATAGAAAATAGGTGCAGGAGTAGGCCATTCGGCCCTTCTAGCCTGCACCGCCATTCAATGAGTTCATGGCTGAACATGCAACTTCAGTACAACACACACACAAAGGTAAACAACACATAAACACACACACAGGTAAACAGCACACACATATAAACAACATACACACACACTGCTAAACAACACATACACACACAAACTCACACACACAGCTAAACAATATACTCACACACACACACACATACACACAAACAGACACACACACACACACTCACACACACAGGTAAACAACACAGGCACAAACACATAGGTAAACAGAGCGCACATACACATGCTCACACACATACACATGCACACATATACACACACACATACACCTCACACACACACACACACACACAAAAGCACACACACATACACAAAGGTAAATAATTCACGCACACACACACACAAGTAAACAACACACATACATACAGGTAAACCACACACACACACACAGTTAAGCAACACCCTCACACACAAAGGTTAACAGAAGAAACACAGTCATAGATAAACAACACACTTACACACACACACACTCATAAAACAACACACGGACACACATAAAACACACTCACACAAACACACACACACTCATACACAGGTAAACAACACAGACAAGTATACAACACACTCAAACATACACACACTCAAACACACACACACACACACACAAGTAAACAACATATATACATGCACAGACACACACAGGTAATCAACACACACACACACAAACACAAAGGTAAACACTACAAGCAAACACAGACACACTCAGGTAAACAATACACACACACACACACTCACACACACACTTATACACAGGCACTCACACACTCACACACACACACACACACGCACACACTCACACACTGGTAAACCAAACACACACACAAACATGCACACATACAGGTAAACAACACTCTCTCACAGACGCACACACACACATACATACAGGTAAACCACACACACACACACACAGTTAAACAACACCCTCACACACAAAGGTTAACAGAAGAAACACAGTCACAGAAAAACAACACACTTACATACACACATACTCACACTCACACACACACACTCATATAAACAACACACGGACACACACAAAACACACTCACACAAACACACACACACTCATACACAGGTAAAGAACACAGACAAGTATACAACACACTCAAACATACACACACACACACACACACACACAAGTAAACAACATATATACATGCACAGACACACACAGGTAATCAACACACGCACAAACACAAAGGTAAACACTACAAGCAAACACAGACACACTCAGGTAAACAATACACACACACACACACTCACACACACACACACACACACACTCATACACAGGCACTCACACACTCACACACACACACATACACAGGTAAACAACACTCACACAAAGTTAAACAACACACAAACACACACACACTCATGCACACAGGTAAACAGCACACATACACACAGGTAACCAACATACACACACACACAGCTAAACAACACATACACACACAAACTCACACACACAGCTAAGCAATACACTCACACACACACATAAACACAAACAAACAAACACACACACACACACTCACACACACAGGTAAACAACACATAGGCATAAACACATAGGTAAACAGAGTGCACATACACACACACAAAACCACACACAAAAGCACACACACATACACAAAGGTAAATAATTCACACACACACACACACACAAGTAAACACCATATTTACATGCACAGACACATACAGGTAAACAACACACACACACACAAACACAAGGTAAACACTACAAGTAAACACACACATACTCAGGTAAACAACACACACACACACACTCACACACACACACACTCATACACAGGCACACACACACTCACACACACGCACACACACACAGGTAAACAACATACACACACACACACACTCACACACACACACAAATGTAAACAAAACACACACACTGGTAAACAACACACACACATGTACACAGGTAAACAATGCACACATTCACACACACACACACACAGGAAAACAACACACTCACAAAAAAACACACATGCACAAACAGGTAAACAACATACTCATACACACACATAGACTCACCCACTGACACTCACACACACACACACACACACACTCACACACTGGTAAACCACACACAAACACAAACATGAGCACACACAGGTAAACAACACTCTCTCACACACACACATACATACAGGTAAACCACACACACACACAGTTAAACAACACCCTCACACACAAAGGTTAACAAAAGACAGGTAACCAACACAGACACAGATAAACAACACAAATACACACACACAAACTGACACTCACACACACACTCACATAAACAACACACAGACACACACAAACACACTCATACACAGGTAAACAACACACACAGGTATACAACACACTCAAACGTACACACACTCACACACACAGGTAAACAGCACACACACACATACACACAGGTACCCAACATACACACACACACACAGCTAAACAACACATATACACACAAACTCACACACACAGCTAAGCAATACACTCACACACACACACACACACACACACACATAAACACAAACAAACACACACACACAGACACTCACACACACAGGTAAACAACATACAGGCATAGGTAAACAGAGTGCACATACACACACACACACACACCTCACCCACATACACACAAATGCACACACAAAAGTACACACACATACACAAAGGTAAATAATTCACACACACACACACACACACACACAAGTGAACAACATATTTACAAGCACAGACACATACAGGTAAACAACACACACACACACACACACAAAGGTAAACACTATAAGCAAACACACACACACTCAGGTAAACAATACACACGCACACACTCAAACACAGGCACTCACACACTCACACACACACACACACACAGGTAAACAACACACTCACACACACACACTCGCTCGCACACACACATACACACACTCACACACACACACAAATGTAAACAATACACATACACACAGGTAAACATACACACACACAGCTAATTAAAACATACACTCACACATACAGGTAAACTTCATACACACACAGACACAGATAAATAATACACTCACACACACACCTACACAGGTAAACAACACATACACACACACACAGCTAAACAATAAACACACACATACATAGGTAAATCACACACACACACACACACTGACACTCACACACACAGATAAACAACACTCTCATACACACACACACTGACACACACATTCACACACACAAACACACACTCACACACACATGCACACATGCTCACATGCTCACACACATACACACACACACATACAGGTAAACAGCATACATACAAACACATTCACACAGCCAGTCACACATATACAGGTAAACAACACACACACACAGACACACAGGTAACAACACAATCACACACACAGACATAGGTAAACAACACACACAAACGGCAGTAAACACACACACACACACAATCGCATGCACACACACAAACAGGTAAATAATATGTGCATACGCACACACACACAGGTAAACAACACACCAACACACAGAGACACACACACATAACACACATGTAAACAACACACACACACACACAGAGGTAAATAATATGCACACACTCACACACACAGGTGAACAACACACACAGGTAAACAACACATACACACATACAGGTAAACAACACACTCACACGCACACAGGTAAACAACACACACAAGTAAACAGCACACACACACAGGTAAACAGCATACACACAGGTAAACAACACACACACAGGTAAACAACACACACGCATACACACTCACACACGCACAGAGGTAAACAACACACACATTCACACACACTCACACTCACACACACCCACACATGTAAACAACACAGACACACACACAGGCGCACACAGGTAAACAATACACACACATGTAAACAACACACACACTCACACACACACACACACTCACACACACAGACACTCACACACACATACATACACACTCACACACACACATACTCACACTCACACACAAACACACATACACACACACACACACACTTACACGCACACACATGCACACACCTGCACACACACAGACATACATACCAACACAGATAAACAACACTCACGCACACACAGGTAAATAACACACATACACACGTAAACAATACACTCAGACACAGGTAAGCAACACACACACACACACACCCGCAGGTAAACGACACACACACACACACACACACACACACACGTAAACAACACACACACACACACACACTTATACACTCACACATACAAAGGTAAACAACACACACACACGCACACACAGACAGGGAAACAACACACACACATACACACACAGAAGCAGGTTAAACATAGACACACACACGCAGATACAGGCACCCTCTCACACACACAGACACACACAGGTAAACAACACACACACACAGGTGCGGATAAATAAAACACTCACACACACATACATACATACATACACACACACAGGTAAACAGCGCAAACACACACACACGTAAACAACACATACACAAACACACACACATTTACTGGTACACAACACAGACACATACACGCACACAAACACACACTCACACAGGTAAACAACGCACACACAAACACACACTCATACTCACACAGGAAAACCACACACACACACACACACACACACACACACACGTGCTCGCACATACACACAGGTAAACAGCACATACACACTCACTCACACATGTACACACACACACACATACACACACAGGTAATCAACATTATTTCACACACACACATGCACAGGTAAACAACACACTCTCACAAAGGTAAACAGCACACACACATGTGCACATGCACAGGTAAGCAATACACACACATATCCACAGGTAAACGACAAAAAAGCACACACACACACACACACACATGCACACAGGTAAACAATACATACACTCAGACACTCACACACAGACACTCAAACACACACAAACACACACAGACAGGTAAGCAACACACACACAAACATACACACAAACAGACATACAAACTCATAGATACACACATGTAAACTCAATCCACACACAAACTCATAAGTGAACCACACACACACACACAGGTAGATAACACACACACACAGCTAAACAGCACCCACACTAACACACTCACACACAGCCACACACACAAGGTAAACAATTCAAACACACAAAAACACACCCATGAATTAACAGATAAAAAACACACACACATGCACACACAAACACACACACAGACCTACATGCACTCACACATACACAGACACGCATACTCACACACACACACAAACACAGGTAAACAACACACACTCACACACACACACAGGTAAACAACACACACACACACACTCACACATTCATGTAAGCAACACACTCTCTCTCACACACAAACACACACTCACACTCACATACACAAACAGACACACACACATACAGAGGCAAAACAACACACACACAAACTCACAGGTAAACCAGACACACACTCACATACACACATACTCATACTCACACACAGGTAAACAACACACACTCACACACAGACTCACACACACTCACACACACACACACTCACACTCACACACACACACACACACACAGACTCACACACACATTTAAGCAACACACTCTCTCTCACAAACATACACATACACACACACACACACACTCACATACACACATACACAAACAGACACACACACACATACAGAGGCAAACAACACACACACAAACTCACATCTAAACCAGACACACACACACACAAACACACACACAGATAAGCAACGTGCTAATACATGGACACACACATACAGGTAACCAACACCATCAGAAACACACACACAGGTAAACAACACACACAAAAACACACACACACACACAAACAGGTAAACAACACACACACACACGGATATTCAGCACACACACACACACATGCACACACAAACAGGTAAACAACACACACACATAAACTCATGTTTAAACCACACACACACACACACACGCATAGTCACACACACGTAAACAGGTAAACAACACTCACACACACAGGTAAACAACACACAAACACACAAACACACACACACACACACTCTCAGAAACATAATCATCATCATCATAAGCAGTCCCTCGGAATCGAAGAGGACTTGCTTCCACTCCCTAAGTGAGTTCTTTGATGGTTGAACAGTGCGATACGGGAGCCACAGACCCTGTTACAGGTGGGACAGACATTTGTCGGGGGAAGAGGTGGGTGGGGCTGGTTTGCCGCGTGCTCCTTCCACTGCCTGCGTCTGGCCTCTTCATGCTCTTTGCGTTGAGACTCGAAGAGCACAACACCCTCCCGGATGGACTTTCTCCACCTCGGGCGGTCTGCGGCCAGGGTCTCCCAGGTGTCAGTGGTGATGTCGCACTTTACCAGGGAGGCATTGAGGGTGTCCTTATAACGTTTCCGCTGCCCACCCTTGGCTCGAACCTGCACTCAGAAACACACACACTCAACACAAAAAACACACTCACAGATAAACAACACACACACACACACACACAGTCTCACACACAAATACTCACACTCACACACACACACTCACATACACAGATAAACAACACACACACGCATGCACACACAGACATTCACACACAGACACAGGTAAACAACACTCATACAAACACACACAAACACACACACACAAACACACACTCACATTCACACACTCACACACTCACACACACACTCACACACACACTCACACACACACACACACACATGCACACAGACACACACAGGTAAATAACACACACTCATACATACACACACATACAGACTCACTCACACAATTCATGTAAACAACACACACTCTCTCTCTCACACACACACAGGTAAACAACACACTGTTTCTCACACACACACATTCAGACACACACACACTCGAACACACAGGTAAACAACATTCACACACAAAGATACAGGTAAACCACACACACACTCAGACACACACAGGTAAACAACACACACTCACACATACACACACACACACACACATAGACATACATTCACACACACATGTAAACACTCTCTCTCTCTCACACACACCCACAGATAAACAGCACACACACAAACACAAACACACACACAAACACTTACACACACACACTTATACACTTACACACAAGTTAAGCAATGCACACACAAACAAACACTCACACACACAAACAGACACACACATACACACAGGTAAACAACACACTCAAACACACACAGACTCACACACTGACACACACAGGTAAACAACACACACTCTCTCGCTCACACACACACTCAGGCACGCACACTCACAAACACACATAAGTAAGCAACACACTTGTAAAAACACAAACAGACATGCACACATACACAGGCAAACAACACACACACAAAATCACAGGTAAACCACACACACACTTACAGGTAAATAGCACACTCATACACAGACACACACAAAGGTAAACAACACACAATAACTCTCAGTTAAACCACAAACTTACATTCACAGACTCACACAGAGGTAAACAACACACTCAAATACACAGACACACACACACACACACACACACACACTCACACACACACACATAAACACATTCACATATAGGTAAATAACACACTCATTCACACACACACACACACACACACAAACCAGCAGGTAAGTAACACACACACATACACACACACACATACACAGGTAAGCAACATCCACACACTAACTCACAGATAAACAACACGCTCATACACATACACACACACACGCGCACGTAAACCACACACACACACACACAGGTAAACAACACACACATACATACACACAAAAACATACTCACACGTACACACACACATTCATACACACACACACACAGAGTAACAACACCCACACACAAACTCACGTGTAAACCCCTCTCTCTCTCTCTCACACACACACACGGAAACCACGCACAAACACACACACACACACATATAAACAAGACACAGACACATTCATTCACACAGGTAAATAACACACTCATACATAAACACACACACAGCGAAAAAACACCCACACACAAACTCACAGGTAAACAACACACAAACACACACACACAAATGAACAACACACACAATCTCTCTCGCACACGCATGCACACATACAGACACACACACACAGGTAAACAACACACTCATACACACACATGCTCACACACACACACAAACAGGTAATCAAGACACAGACACGTTCACTCACACAGGTAAATAACACACTCATAGTTAAACACACACACACAGGGAAAGAACATCCACACACAAACTCACAGGTAAACAACACACAAACACATACACACAGATGAACAACACACACAATCTCTCTCGCACATGCACACACATGCACAGGTAAAAACACATACCCACAAATTCACATATAGACATAGGTAAAAAACTCTCTCACACACACACACACACACTCACACACACACATACATACATTCACACACACAGGTAAATAACACACGCATACATACACACACACACACACAGGTATGCAACACACGCACACACATTCACACACAGGTAAATAACACACACACACACACATGTAAGCAACAAACACACAAACATTCACACACACAGGTAAATAACACACTCATACACACACACATAGGGAAACCACACACAAACACACACACGCACACACACACACAGGTAAACAACACATTCATACACACTCACACACACACTCACACAAACAAACACACACTGGGAAACCATGTACAAACTCACACAGACACACAGTCACACAACACACACACACACATGCATTCACACATGTTGGTAAATAACACACTCATACATACACACACACATACACACACACACACACACAGGTAAACAACACACTCATACACAGATAGGCACACACACTCACACACACTCACAAACACACACACACACACTCACATATAATTACACACTCAAGTAAACAACACACATACACACGCACGCACACACACTCACACACAGGTAACCAACACTCACACACAAACTCACAGGTAAACCTCACACACACACACACACACACACAAACATGCACACACACACACACACACACACTCATAGACACACACGCACACATGTAAACAACACTTACACAAACACATTCACACACTCAGAAGCAAACAACACACTCATACATACACACATACACACACACAGGGAAACAACACAGTCATATGCACACAGTCACACACATACACACACACACACACACACATACACACACTCTTTTACACACACACATATTTACACACACATAAAAATAATACACACACATACTCACACACACACCACACACAAACTCGGACATACACACACACACATAATTACGCCAGCAAACATCACATTCACACACACGCTCATACACACATGTAAACAACACATACACACTCACACACACACACAGGCAAATAGCACATTCACACACACACATACAGACACAGGTAAACAACACACGCACACATTCATACACAGTCACACACACACAGATAAAGAACACACACACACTGATGAACAGCACAGACACACACAATCTCTCTCACACACGCTCACAAACACACAGGTAAGCAACACACATGCACACATTCACACACAGGTAAACAAAACACTCAAACACACACACACATTCACAGACACAGGTAAATAGCACACACACACACACACACACACAGATAAACAACAGATGCACAGACTCACAGGTAAACCCCATACACACATACGCACACACACCGGTAAACCACACACACACACACACACATATGCACGCATACATGCACACACACAGGTAAACAACACACTCATACACAAACACTCTCACACTCACATGCACTCACAAACGCACACAAACTTGCACAAACACAAACCCATAATTACACACACAGGTCAACAACACACACACACACAGGTAAACAAGACACACACACACACACACACACACAGGTAAAGAACACACAAACACACACACACAGATGAACAACACACACAATCTCTCTTGCACACACACACACACACAGGTAAAAACACATGCCCACAAGATCACACACACACACATACAGTTAAACAACACACTCACACACACACACACTCACAAAGGCAAACAACACATTCACAACACTCTCTCACACACAGGTAAACAACACACATACAGCCACATTCACACATAGTGTTAAACAACACACACACATGCACACACAGGTAAACAACACACGCACACACACACAGGTAAAGAACACACAAACACATGCACAGATGAACAACACACACAATCTCTCGCACATGTACACACAAACACAGGTAAAAAAACATACCCATAAAATCACACACACACATACAGTTAAACAACACACTCA
>NC_092011.1:18550903-18630903 GCF_044704955.1 Pristiophorus japonicus | reverse complement strand
GTTATGCTTGACCAATTTGCTGGAGTTCTTTGAGGATGTAATGAACAGGGTGGATAAAGGGGAACCAGTGGATGTGGTGTATTTGGACTTCCAGAAGGCATTTGACAAGGTGCCACGTAAAAGGTTACTGCACAAGATAAAAGTTCACGGGGTTGGGGGTAATATATTAGCATGGATAGAGGATTGGCCAACTAACAGACAACAGAGAGTGGGGATAAATGGGTCATTGTCGGGTTGGTAATCAGTAACTAGTGGGGTGCCGCAGGGATCAGTGCTGGGGCCCCAACTATTTACAATCTGTATTAACGACTTGGAAGAAGGGACCGAGTGTAACGGAGCCAAGTTTGCTGACAATACAAAGATGGGAGGAAAAGCAATGTGTGAGGAGGACACAAAAAACCTGCAAAAGGGCAGAGACAGGCTCAGTGAGTGGGCACAAATTTGGCAGATGGAGTATAATGATGGAAAGTGTGAGCTCAGGCACTTTGGCAGAAAAAAAATCAAAGAGCAAGTTATTATTTAAATGGAGAAAGATTGCAAAGTGCTGCAGTACAGTGGAATCATGAAACACAAAAGGTTAGTATGCAGGTACAGCAAGTGATCAGGAAGGCCAATGGAATCTTGGTTTTTATTGCAAAGGGGATGGAGTATAAAAGCAGGGAAGTCTTGCTACAGTTATACAGGGTATTGGTGAGGCCACACACGGAGTACTGCGTGCAGTTTTGGTTTCCATATTTACGAAAGGTTATACTTGCTTTGGAGGCAGTTCAGAGAAGGTTCACTCGGTTGATTCCGGGGATGAGGGGGTTGACTTATGAGGAAAGGTTGAGAAGGTTGGGACTCTACTCATTGGAATTCAGAAGAATGAGAGGTGATCTTATCGAAACATGTAAGATTGAGGGGGGTTGATCAGGTGGATGCAGAGAGGATGTTTCCACTGATGGGGGAGACTAGAACTAGAGGGCATAATCTTAGAATAAGGGGCCACCCATTTAAAACTGAGATGAGGAGGAATTTCTTCTCTCAGAGGGTTGTAAATCTGTGGAATTCGCTGCCTCAGAGAGCTGTGGAGGCTGGGTCATTGAAAAAATTTATAACAGATATAGACAGTTTCTTAACCGATAAGGGAGTGAAGGGTTATGGGGAGCGGGCAGGGAAATGGAGCTGAGTCCACGATCAGATCAGCCATGATCGTATTAAATGGCGGAGCAGGCTCGAGGGGCCGTATGGCCGACTCTTGTTCCTATTTCTTATGTTCTTGTAAACACACACACACACATACACACTCACACATACATACATACACACACATAGACACACACTCTCTCTCTCTCACACTCACACACACACACACACATTCACAGTCACACACATACTCACACAGACACACACTCACACATTCATATGTTTACACACACACTCACAGTCACACACTCACACACACTCGCCCACACACACACTCACACACACTCACACACACACACACACACATTCACAGTCACACACATACTAACACACACACACACTCACACATTCATACGTTTACACACACACTCACAGTCACACTCACACACACACACACACTCAAACACACAAACGCACACTCACACACACACACACACACACACACTCACACACACGCACACACACAAACACTCACACACTCACACATTCACACTCACAAACTCAGTCACACACACACACACTCAAACACACAAACGCACACTCACACACACACACACACTCACACACACACACACTCTCACACCACATACTCACACTCTCACACACACAAACACAGACACTCATACACACACACTCTCACACACACACACACACACTCACACACACACACTCACACACACACTCACACTCACAGGCACACACACACACTCACACACACACACATTCTCAAACACACACACTCACACATACACACACTCACACACACACACTCACACACACACTCACACACACACACACACTCTCAGTCACACACACACACACACACTCACACACTTACACACACGCACACACACACTCACACTCACACACACACACATTCACACACACGCACACACACAAACACTCACACACTCATACATTCACACATACACACTCACTGTCACACACACACATACATTCACACTCACACTCTCACACCACACACTCACACTTTCACACTCACACACACACACACTCACACGCTCTCACACACACTCACACACACACACTCACACATACACACACACACACTCACACACACACTCACATCCACACACACACTCACACACTCACACACACACTCACGCACGCACTCACACTCACACACACACACTCACACGCACTCACACACTCACACACACTCACACATTCACACACACACACTCACAGTCACACACACACACATTCACACACACATACTCATAGTCACACACACACTCACACACATACACACACACGCACAATCACTCCCTGTGCCCCGTGTCCTAACTTGCACCAAGCCCCGCTCACTTATCACCCCTTGTGCCCTGTGTCCTAACTCGCACCAAGCCCCGCTCACCCATCACCCCCTGTGCCCTGTGTCCTAACTCACACCAGGTCCCGCTCACCCATCACCCCCTGTGCCCTGTGACCTAACTCGCACCAAGTCCCGCTCACCCATCACCCCCTGTGCCCTGTGTCCTAACTCGCACCGAGTCCCGCTCATCCATCACCCCCTGTGTTGTGTCCTAACTGACACTACGTCCCACTCACCCATCACCCCCTGTGCCCTGTGTCCTAACTCGCACCAAGTCCTGCTCACCCATCACCCCCTGTGCCCTGTGTCCTAACTCACACCCAGTCACACTCACCCATCACCCCCTGTGCCCTGTGTCCTAACTCGCACCAAGTCCTGCTCACCCATCACCCCCTGTGCCCCGTGTCCTAACTCACACCCAGTCCCACTCACCCATCACCCCGTGCCCCGTGTCCTAACTCACACCCAGTCCCGCTCACCCATCACCCCCTGTGCCCTGTGTCCTAACTCGCACCAAGTCCTGCTCACCCATCACCCCCTGTGCCCCGTGTCCTAACTCGCACCAAGTCCCACTCACCCATCACCCCCTGTGCCCTGTGTCCTAACTCGCACCAAGTCCCACTCACCCATCACCCCCTGTGCCCCATGTCCTAACTCACACCAAGTCCCACTCACCCATCACCCCCTGTGCCCTGTGTCCTAACTCACACCGAGTCCCACTCACCCATCACCCCCTGTGCCCCGTGTCCTAACTCACACCAAGTCCCACTCACCCATCACCCCCTGTGCTCACTGACCTACATTGGCTCCTGGTTAAACAACACCTTGATTTCAAACTTCTCATCCTTGTTTACAAATCCCTCCATGACCCTCGCCCCTCCCTATCTCTGTAATCTCCTCCAGCCCCACAACCCCCCGAGATCTCTGCACTCCTCTAACTCTGCCCTCCTGACCATCCCTGAATATAATCGCTCCACCATTGGTGGCCGTGCCTTCAGCTGCCTGGGCCCCAAGCTCTGGAACTCCCTCCCTAAACCCCTCCGCCTCTCTACCTCTCTCTCCTCCTTCACGACACTCACTAAAACCTACTTGTTTGACTAAGCTTTTGGTCACCTGTGCTAATTTCTCCTTACGTGGCTCGGTGTCAAATGTATTTGTTTTGTCTTATAACGCCGCTGTAAAGTGCCTGGGGATGGTTTACTACGTTAAAGGCACTATATCAGTACAAGTTGTTGCGGTTATTCTTCCCAAGGTTCTGGCCATGTTGTCTACATGACAAGGTGCGATCGAACGTGACTCATAAATTCCCTTAAAAGAGTGTCTCGCTGGGCCATTCCCGAGGGCAGTTCAGAGTCAGTCACATTGCTGTGGGTCTGGAGTCACATATAGGCCCAGACCGGGTAAGGACGGCAGATTTCCTTCCCTAAAGGGACATCAGTGAACCCGATGGGTTTTTACAACAATCCGGGAGTTTCACGGTCACCATTACTGACACTAGATTTTCATTCCAGATTTATTTAATTATCTGAATTTAAATTCCCCAGCTGCCGTGGTGGCATCTGATCTCAGGTCTCTGGATCATTTGGTCCAGAGCTCTGGTTCCCGTAATATAACCACCATTGTTGCCCTAGATCACTCACTCTATCTATCTATCTATCTATCTATCTATCTATCTATCTATCTATCTATCTATCTATCTATCTATCTATCTATCTATCTATCTATCTATCCATCCATCCATCCATCTATCCATCCATCTATCCATCCATCCATCCATCCATCCATCCATCTATCTATCTATCTATCTATCTATCTATCTATCTGTCTGTCTGTCTGTCTGTCTGTCTGTCTGTCTGTCTGTCTATCTGTCTACCTATCCGTCTGTCTATCCATCTGTCTATCTATCTGTCTGTCTATCTATCTATCTATCTATCTATCTATCTATCTATCTATCTATCTATCTATCTATCTATCTATCTATCTATCTATCTATCTATCTATCGACCTATCTATCTATCTATCTATCTATCTATCTATCTATCTAACTATCTGTTTCTATTATCTCTATCTATCTTCTCATTATCTACTATCTCTCTCTCTCTATCTCTTCATCTATCTCTCTTTCCAGCTCTCTGTCTCTATCGATCACTCCATCGCTATCTCCTCTCTATCTCTATTATCTCTTTATCTATCTCTATCTCTCTCCCTCTCTCTCTCTCCCTCTCTGTCTGTCTCTCTGTCTCTTTCTCTCTCTGTCTCTCTATCTCTCTCCCTCCCTCTCTCCCTTTCTCCCTCTCTCTATATCTCTCTGTCTCTCTCCCTCTCCCTCCCTCCCTCTCACCCTCTTCCTCTCTCCCTCCCTCTCTCCCTCTCTTCCTCTCTCTCTCCCTCTCTTCCTCTCTCTCTCTCTCTCTCTCTCTCTCTCCCTCTCCCTCCCTCTCTCCCTCTCTCTCCGTCTCTCTTTCTCTCTCTCTCTCTCCCTCTCTCTCTCCCTCTTTCCCTCTCTCTCTCTCTCTCCCTCCCTCTCACTCACCCTCTCTCTCCCTCTCCCTCTCTCCCTCCCACTCCCTCTCTCCCTCGCACTCTGTCTCTCTCTCTCTCTCTCTCTCTCCCTCTCACTCTCTCTCTCCCTCTCCCTCCCTCTCTCCCTCTCTCTCCGTCTCTCTCCCTCTCTCCCTCCCACTCACCCTCCCTCTCTCTCTCGCTCTCTGTCTCTCTCTCTCTCTCTCTCTCCCTCTCACTCTCTCTCTCCCTCTCCCTCCCTCTCTCCCTCTCTCTCCGTCTCTCTTTCTCTCTCTCTCTCTCTCCCTCTCTCTCGCCCTCTCTCCGTCTCTCTCTCTCTCTCCCTCCCTCTCACTCACCCTCTCTCTCCCTCTCCCTCTCTCCCTCCCACTCACCCTCTCTCCCTCTCTCCCTCGCTCTCTGTCTCTCTCTCTCTCTCTCTCCCTCTCACTCTCTCTCCCTCTCCCTCCCTCTCTCCCTCTCTCTCCGTCTCTCTTTCTCTCTCTCCCTCTCCCTCTCTCCCTCTCTCTCTCCCCCTCTCCCTCTCTCCCTCTCACTCACCCTCTCTCCCTCTCTCCCTCGCTCTCTGTCTCTCTCTGTCGCTCTCTCTCTTCCTCCCTCTCTCCCTCTCTCTGTCTCTCCCTCTCTCTCTCTCCCTCTCTCTCTCTCTCTCTCCCTCTCTCTATCTCTCTCCCTCGCTCTCCCTCCCTCCCTCTCACTCTCTCTCTCTCTCCCTCTCTCTCCCTCTCTCTCTCTCTCTGTCTCTCTCTCTCTCTCCCTCTCCCTCTCCCTCTCCCTCTCTCTCCCTCTCCCTCTCTCCCTCTCTCCCTGTCTCTCCCTCTCTCCCTCTCTCTCTCTCTCTCTCTGTCTCTCTCTCCCTCTCCCTCTCCCTCTCTCCCTCCTTCTCTCTCCTTCTCTCCCTCTCTCTCTCTCTCGCTCTCTCCCTCTCTTCCTCTCTCTCTCTCTCTCTCTCCCTCTCTCTCTCTCTCTCTCTCTCTCTCTCTCTCTCTCTCTCTCTCTCTCCCTCCCACTCACCCTCTCTCCCTCTCTCCCTCGCTCTCTGTCTCTCTCTCTCGCTCTCACTCTCTCTCCCTCTCACTCTCTCTCCCTCTCCCTCCCTCTCTCCCTCTCTCTCCCTCTCTCTTTCTCTCTCTCTCTCCCTCTCTCTCTCTCTCTCTCCCTCTCTCCCTCTCTCTCTCCCTCTCTCCCTCCCTCTCACTCACCCTCTCCCTCTCCCTCTCTCCCTCACCCTCTCTCCCTCGCTCTCTGTCTCTCTCTGTCTCTCTCTCTCTTCCTCCCTCTCTCCCTCTCCCTCTCCCTCTCTCTCTCTCTCTCTCTCTCTATCCCTCTATCTATTGCCTTGAGTACAGTGGCAATACTCAGTGGGATCTTTGTGTTGGTTGTCAGCCCCCTCTGTTACTGGCCTCTCTAACCACCTCTGCGAACACCCCAAGTTTAAAACACAGCTCAGATGCTCTTCCCTAGTAAGTGGCTCACGAATCCCCTGTGCATGAGACTTAAGTTGGGCCCTGTCCTGGGGCAGATCACAGCCAATAGACATGTTTCTCAATGTCTATTCTTGTATCTGCCCACCTGTTATTACTCTCTTCAATCTGTCTCCAATTCTTGATCTACCTCACTGTCTACTGCTGTCTATTTAGCTATCTATGTCTACCTATGTCTCTATCTTGAGACCTGAACACATAATCCAGGCTGACACTCGCAGTGCAATGTTGAGTGAGTAGATAGGTAGAGAGACAGGGCTGCAGGTGCCGTCTTTCAAATGAGATGTTAAACCCAGAAAGTCTGCCCTCTCAGATGGAAAGAATGCAGGTCAGTATTTCGGAGAAGAGCAGGGGAGTTCTCCCCAGTATCTTAGCCAACATTAAAAGGGATGAAGGGGTATGGCGAGAAAGCAGGAATGGGGTACTAAAGTTGCATGATCATATTGAATGGCGGTGCAGGCTCGAAGGGCCAAATGGCCTGCTCCTGCACCTATTTTCTATGTTTCTATGTTCCTATCTCTCAAACCAACATCACAAAAACAGACTGAGACAGTCATCATAATAGGCAGACCCTCGGAGCCGAGGAAGACTTGCTTCCACTCTAAAAATATGTTCTCAGGTGACTGAACAGTCCAATACGAGAGCCACAGACCCTGTCACAGGTGGGACAGACAGTCGCTGAGGGAAGGGGAGGGTGGGACAGGTTTGCCGCACGCTCCTTCCGCTGCCTGCGCTTGGTTGCTGCATGCTCTCGGCGACGAGACTCGAGGTGCTCAGCCCCCT
The DNA here is from genome assembly GCF_044704955.1 of Pristiophorus japonicus. Taxonomy (NCBI): domain Eukaryota; kingdom Metazoa; phylum Chordata; class Chondrichthyes; family Pristiophoridae; genus Pristiophorus; species Pristiophorus japonicus. The sequence continues at coordinate 18,623,592 of NC_092011.1, read as the reverse complement.
CCCGGATGCACTTCCTCCACTTAGGGCGGACTGGTCTTTGGCCAGGGACTCCCAGGTGTCGATGGGGATGTTGCACTTTATCAGGGAGGCTTTGAGGGTGTCCCTGTAACATTTCCTCTGCCCACCTTTGGCTCGTTTGCCCTGAAGGAGTTCCGAGTAGAGCGCTTGCTTTGGGAGTCTCGTGTCTGGCATGCGGACAATGTGGCCCTGCCCAGCGGAGCTGGTCGAGTGTGGTCAGTGCTTCGATGCTGGGGATGTTGGCCTGGTCGAGGACACTAACGTTGGTGCGTCTGTCCTCCAAGGGGATTTGTAGAATCTTGCGGAGACATCGTTGGTGGTAGCACATTGCTGTGTGAAAATTGGCTGCCACGTTTCCGACACTGTACGGCACATCAACTGTACTTAATTGGCTTTGAAGCACTTTGAGGTTGTGGAAGCTGCTATAGAAATGCACATTCCTTCAGTATCTCCGTCCATACCTCTATATTTTTGCTATCTATTTGTCCAATTTCTTTCATCCTCCTTTCCATATCTTTCAACCTCTGTGTCGATCGGTCTTGATAACTGGCTCGCAATATTTCCCTCTCTCTCTCTATTTGTCTGTTCATGCATCTCTGTCTATCCATTTTCCGCGCAGTATATGTTAGCATCTGTTACAAAAAGAGAGAACCAGTTGCTGTCTCCTCTCATTACTTTGCCTACTTTTTCTATCCAGTTTCCACTTGGCAGCAAACAGGATTACTCAAAAATAGCAGTCATTACTAATGGCTGTTTTTCATGTCACAGTCCTGTCAGGAGCTCCGAGTTCCAGTCAATGAAATGTAATAAACTTCAGAAGGGACCAGGGAGTGGAGTCAATTCCAATTGCCACGCGCGCAGTTTAATTCACCCTTCTCCTGCAAGAAATGGCATAATATTCTGACTGCTTGCATGGTGCAGAATCCAGATGGGAATTCAAGGGGCAGCGAATCGAATACAGCACCTCCCAAACCCGCGACCTCTACCACCTAGAAGGACAAGGGCAGCAGGCCCATGGGAACACCAATACCTCCACGTTCCCCACCCAGTCACACACCATCCCGACTTGGAAATATATCGGCTGTTCCTTCATCGTCACTGGGTCACAATCCTGGAACTCCCTCCCTAACAGCACTGTGGGAGCACCTTCACCACACGGACTGCAGCGGTTCAAGAAGGCGGCTCACCACCACCTTCTCCAGGGGCAATTAGGGACGGGCAATAAATACCGGCAATGTTCACATCCCGACGATGAGTTCAATAAAATTAATCATCAGCATCATCATCATAGGCAGTCCCTCAGAATCGAGGAAGACTTGCTTCCACTCCAAAAGTGAGTTGTCAAGTGGCTGAACAGTCCAATACGAGAGCCACAGACCCTGTCACAGGTGGGACAGACAGTCGCTGAGGGAAGGGGAGGGTGGGACAGGTTTGCCGCACGCTCCTTCCGCTGCCTGCGCTTGGTTGCTGCATGCTCTCGGCGACGAGACTCGAGGTGCTCAGCGCACTCCCGGATGAACTTCCTCCACTTAGGGCGGACTGGTCTTTGGCCAGGGACTCCCAGGTGTCGGTGGGGATGTTGCACTTTATCAGGGAGGCTTTGAGGGTGTCCCCTGTAACGTTTCCTCTGCCCACCTTTGATTCGTTTGCTGTGAAGGAGTTCCAAGCAGAGTGCTCGCTTTGGGAGTCTCGTGTCTGGCATGCGGACAATGTGATCTGCCCAGCAGAGCTGGTCGAGTGTGGTCAGTGCTTCGATGCTTGGGATGTTAGCCTGATCGAGGACACTAATGTTAGTGCGTCTGTCCTCCCAGGGGATTTGTAGGATCTTGCGGAGACATAAAACATAGAAAATAGCTGCAGGAGTAGGCCATTCGGCCCTTCGAGCCTGCACCACCATTCAATAAGATCATGGCTGATCATTCACCTCAGTACCCCTTTCCTGCTTTCTCTCCATACCCCTTGATCTCTTTAGCCATAAGGGCCATATCTAACTCCCTCTTGAATATATCCAATGAACTGGCATCAACAACTCTCTGCGGCAGGGAATTCCACAGGTTAACAACTCTCTGAGTGAAGAAGTTTCTCCTCATCTCGGTCCTAAATGGCCTACCCCTTATCCTAAGACTGTGTCCCCTGGTTTTGGACTTCCCCAACATTGGGAACATTCTTCCCGCATCTAACCTGTCCAGTCCCGTCAGAATCTTATACGTTTCTATTGGATCTCCTCTCATCCTTCTAAACTCCAGTGAATAAAGGCCCAGTTGATCCAATCTCTCCTCATATGTCAGTCCAGCCATCCCTGGAATCAGTCTGGTGAACCTTCGCTGCACTCCCTCAATAGCAAGAACGTCCTTCCTCAGATTGGGAGACCAAAACTCAATACAATATTCCAGGTGAGGCCTCACTAAGGCCCTGTACAACTGCAGTAAGACCTCCCTGCTCCGATACTCAAATTCCCTAGCTATGAAGGCCAACATACCATTTGCATTCTTCACCACCTGCTGTACCTGTGTGCTCACTTTCAATGACTGATGTACCATGACACCCAGGTCTTGTTGCATCTTCCCTTTTCCTTATCTGCTGCCATTCAGATAATCTTCTACCCTCGTATTTTTGCCCCCAAAGTGGATAACCTCACATTTATCCACATTATACTGCATCTGCCATGCATTTGCCCACTCACCTAACCTATCCAAGTCACCCTGCAGCCTCTTAGCGTCCTCCTCACAGCTCACACCGCCGCCCAGTTGAGTGTCATCTGCAAACTTGGAGATATTACACTCAATTCCTTCATCTAAATCGTTAATGTATATTGTAAAGAGTTGGGGTCCCAGCACTGAGCCCTGCGGCACTCCACTAGTGTACCCTTTACCTGCGGTGTGACCAACTCGCTAAACGTGCTATTCACGTCATTCTCAGCATCATGCATGCTCCAGAGTGAATCCACCCGCAGCTCCAGTTCCGCCACGCGGTTAGTCAGGAGCTGCAGGTGGATACACTTCCCGCACATGTAGTTATCAGGGACACCGGAAGCGTCCCTGACTTCCCACATGGTACAGGAGGAGCATAACACGTGTCCGAGCTCTCCTGCCATGTCTTAACCCTTAAATTGGCAACAACAATGCTAAATGTTACTTACTGATATCGAAAAGAAAAACGAAAAGCTACTCACCAATCACCAGCCAATCATTTACCCCTTTGGCTGTGAAGTCACCTTTCGATTTCTTTCTACATCGTTGGTGCTATTTCCTCCAGTGACTTGCGGTGTCTACTGTACATGGTCCATGCCTCTGATCCATATAGGAGGGTGGGTATCACTACAGCCCTGTAGACCATGAGCTTGGTGGTAGATTTGAGGGCCTGGTCTTCGAATACTCTTTTCCTCAGGCAGCCGAAGGCTGCACAGGTGCACTGGAGGCGATGTTGGATCTCGTCGTCGATGTCTGCTCTTGTTGATAAGAGGCTCCCGAGATATGGGAAATGGTCCACGTTGTCCAGGGCCGGGCCGTGGATCTTGATGACTGGGGGGTAGTGCTGATTTGGTCGTAGCGGGTTTGGTACAAATGAGTATCTCGCTGGGCCATTTCAAAGGGCAGTTAAGAGTCAACCACATCGCTGTGGGTCTGGAGTCACATCTTGGCCAGACCAGGTAAGGGTGGCAGATTTCCTTCCCGAAATGGACATCAGTGAACCCGATGGGGTTTTTTGCCTGACAATCTGGGAGTTTCATGCTCACCATTACTGAGACTAGCTTTTTATTCCAGATTCATTTAATTCACTGAATTTAAATTCCCCAGCTGCTGTGGTGGGATTAGAACTCTTGAGGCCAGATTTTCGGCTTCACTGTCGGCGATTTTCTCGGCGGGACAGCTGGTTTTCACCCGGCGAGAGTTTCCATGTAAGTTTTGGCCTCGGTATCGCCCACAGCTGAAGTCGCCCGTCGGCACCAGACCGCCCACGTGCAACGCCGAGAACAATCGCCAGGGCATAAGTTTGGGCTCAACTGCCGACGTCCAGATCACCGCGGGAACCACCCTGTAAACGCTACTTAAACAGGGCGGTAAGGGGGCACCCTGCAAAGAAAGGTCAGTTAAAGGTTCTTTCATTATTTTTTTTTAATTTTACCGCGGCGATTAGGGTTAAAACTCTCCTGGGAATGCTTTATATATGTTTATTTTTTTTAATGAAAATGTTTTTTTTAAGTTTTCCCGCCTCCATAGGCCCAACCACAGCCTGGGACTCAATTTTAGTCCATTCCAGTAACGACCGCCCATTTGGCTAACTGTGGACTTACCCGCCGAGGGACCGCTGACAATGAGTGTGCAACGCCCATTTTCTCACCGGGCAATTAGGGTTACTTACGTTAAACTTTAAAATGGAAATTCTCGGCAGTTTTTTTCGCCTAACGTCAGCGGTGCCTCTCAGCGGACGTTGAGGGAAAGTCTGGCTCTATGTCGACTGGATTATCAGTCCAGGCCTGCACATTAGTGGTAACACACCCCACCACATCACCTTGAAGAACCCCTGTGTAAAATATGTTCCCTTGACAAAAGAAAGTGCTACCAGTAAACGTCACCATGCAGCCGTCAGATTGTCGTAAAAACCCAACTGGTTCACTAATGTCCCTTTAGGGAAGGAAATCTGCCACCATTACCTGGTCTGGGCCTACACGTGATTCCAGACCGATGCCAACATGTTTGAATCTTCACCCCCCCACCCCCGCTCTGAAGTGCCCCAGCAAGTCCTTCATTTATATCAGAGACACTGGAGAAGGTGCAGAAAACGAGCTCGAAGATTGATCGTTTGGGAACAGGCTCGAGGGGCCAAATGGCCTACTCCTGCTGCTATTTCTTACAGTGTACCTATCAGCAAAGACTGAGCAGGCTGGGAGCGCTTTTCTCTAGAAATGAGAAGGCTGAGGGGCAAACTGATCGAGGTCTTTAAAATTATGACGGGATTCGATAGCGTAGAGAAGATATTTCCATTTGGGGGAGATGAAAACTAGGGGTCATAAATATAAGATTGTTGTAATGTGATGGCTTCATGGATTCTTTGCTTCAGAATGCATAGCAACACATGGCTATTAAGAACTAGTCGGTTTATTAGCAAAGGTTTAACAATCACACGACACATTACCAGTTCGTCCACCAGGCTCACAACTGCGTACCTCATTGTGGATAACCAAGACCCAACTGGCTGGGGTTTTATTGTGTCTTGTGAACACCATGTGGCTGGCTTAGTCACTCCCAACACAACAGCTCTACAAACCAGTGAGCATCCTCACGGGTTCATACATTACAATAGTCACGAATAAATCCAAGGGGGAATTCAGGAGAAACTTTGTCACCCAGAGAGGGGTGAGAATGGGGAACTCGCTCCCACAGGGAAGGGTTGAGGCGAATAGTATCGATGCATTTAAGAGGAAGCTGGACAAACACATGAGGGACAAAGGAAAAGAAGGGACTGTATAAAACACAGGTTAGGCCACAGCTGGAGTACTACGTGCAGTTCTGGTCACCACATCACAGGAAGGATGTGATTGCACTGGAGAGGGTACAGAGGAGATTTACGAGGATGTTGCCGGGACTGGAGAATTTTAGCCATGATAAAAGATTGGATAGGCTGGGGTTGTTGCTTTGGAACAGAGGAGGCTGAGGGGAGACCTGATTGAGGTGTATAAAATTATGAGGGGCCTGGATAGAGTGGATAGGAAGGACCTGTTTCCCTGGGCAGAGGGGTCAACAACCAGGGGGCAGAGATTGAAAGTAATTGGGAGGAGGTTTAGAGGGGATTTGAGGGGAAATGTCTTCACCCAGAGGGTGGTGGGGGTCTGGGGCGGAACTCACTGCCTGAAAGGGTGGTAGAGGCAGAAACCCTCACCACATTTAAACAGTACCTGGATGTGCACTTGAAGTGTCGTAACCTGCAGGGCTACGGACCCAGAGCTGGAAAGTGGGATTAGGCTGGGTAGCTCTTGGCGGAGACGATGGGCCGGAATGGCCTCCTGTGCTGTAAATTTGTGTGATTCTATGATATGGTGATGGGGTGAGATGGAGAGGGGTGGGAGGAGGCTGGTGTGGACCAGAAACACCGGCACAGAGCGTGTCATGCTCCTCCTGTACTATGTGGGAAGTCAGGGATGTTTCCAGTGTCCCTGACAACTACATATGCGGGAAGCGTATCCGTCTGCAGCTCATGACAGACCGCAGTGCAGCACTGGAGCTGTGGGTGGATTCACTCTGGAGCATCCACGATGCTGAGAATGATGTGAATAGCACATTTAGTGAGTTGGTCTTACCGCAGGTAAAGGTTAGACAGCCAGATAGGGAATGGGTGACCAATAGGAAGAGCAGTGCAAGGAAGGTAGTGCAGGGATCCCCTGCGGTCAGCCCCCTGCATAACAGATACAATACTTTGGATACTGTCGAGGGGGATGACTCATCAGGGGAGGGCAGCAGCCAAGTCCATGGCACCGTGGGTGGCTCTGCTGCACAGGAGGGCAGGAAAAAGTGTGGGAGAGCTATAGTGATATGGGATTCTATTGTAAGGGGAATAGATGGACGTTTCTGCAGCCGCAATCAAGACTCCAGGATGGTATGTTGCCTCCCTGGTGCAAGGGTCAAGGATGTCTCGGAGCAGGTGCAGGACATTTTGAAGGGGGAGGGTAAACAGCCAGTTGGTGCATACAGATACCAACGCTATAGATAAAAAACTGGATGAGGTCCTACAAGATGAATTTAGAGAGCTAGGAGCTAAATTAAAAAGTAGGAGCTTAAAAGTAGTAATCTCAGGATTACTACCAGTGCTACGTGATAGTCAGAATAGGAATCTCAGGATAGCTCAGATGAATACGTGGCTTGAGGAGTGGTGCAGAAGGGAGGGATTCAAATTCCTGGGGCATTGGAACCGGTTCTGGGGGAGGTGGGACCAGTACAAACCGGACGGTCTGCACCTGGGCAGGACCGGAACCAATGTCCTAGGGGGAGTGTTTGCTAGTGCTGTTGGGGAGGGGTTAAACTAATATGGCAGGGGGATGGGAACCTATGCAGGGAGACAGAGGAAAGTAGAATGGGGGCAGAAGCAAAAGATAGAAAGAAGAAAAGTGAAAGTGGAGGGCAGAGAAACCCAAGGCAAAAAGCAAAAAGGGCCACATTACAGCAAAATCCTAAAGGGTCAAAGTGTGTTAGAAAGACAAGCTTGAAGGCTCTGTGCCTCAATGCGAGGAGTATTCGGAATAAGGTGGACGAATTAACTGCGCAGATAGCAATTAACGGATATGATGTCATTGGCATCACAGAGACATGGCTCCAGGGTGACCAAGGCTGGGAACTCAACATTTAGGAAGGATACACAGAAAGGAAAAGGAGGTAGGGTAGCATTGCTGGTTAAAGAGGAAATTAATGCAATAGTAAGGAAGGACATTAACTTGGATGATGTGGAATCTGTATGGTGGAGCTATGGAATACCAAAGGGCAGAAAACACTAGTGGAAGTTGTGTACAGACCATCAAACAGCACCAAACAAGAAATTAGGGATGCGTGCAATAAAGGTACAGCAGTAGACTTTAATCTACATATTGACTGGGTTAACCAAACTGGTAGCAATGCAGTGGAGGAGGATTTCCTGGAGTGTATTAGGGATGGTTTTCTGGACCAATATGTCGAGGAACCAACTAGAGAGCTAGCCATCCTAGACTGGGTGTTGTGTAATGAGAAAGGACTAATTAACAATCTTGTTGTGCGAGGCCCCTTGGGGAAAAGTGACAATAATATGGTAGAATTCTTTATTTTGATGGAGAGTGACACAGTTCATTCGGAGACTAGGGCCCTGAACTTGGGGAAAGGTAACTTTGATGGCATGAGGTGTGAATTGGTCAAAATAGATTGGCAAATGATACTTAAAGGGTTGATGGTGGAAAGGCAATGGCAAACATTTAAAGATCACATGGATGAACTTCAACAATTGTACATCTCTGTCTGGAGTAAAAATAAAATGGGGAAGGTGGCTCAACCATGGCTAACAAGGGAAATTAAGGATAGTGTTAGATCCAAGGACCGAGGCATATAAATTGGCCAGAAAAAGCAGCAAACCTGAGGACTGGGAGAATTTTGTAATACAGCAGAGGAGGACAAAGGATTTAATTAAGAGGGGGAAAATAGAATATGAGAGGAAGCTTGCTGGGAACATAAAAACTGACTGCAAAAGCTTCTGTAGATATGTGAAGAGGAAAAGATTAATGAAAACAAACGTAGGTCCCTTGCACTCAGATTTGGGTGAATTTATAATGGGGAACAAAGAAATGGTGGACCAGTTAAACAAATACTTTGGTTCTGTCTTCACAAAGGAAAACACAAATAACCTTCCGGATGTACTAGGGGACCGAGGGTCGAGTGAGAAGGAGGAACTGAAGGATATCCTTATTAGTCAGGAAATTGTGTTCGGGAAATTGATGGGATTGAAGGCCGATAAATCCCGGGACCTGATAGTCTGCATCCCAGAGTACTTAAGGAAGTGGCCCTAAAAATAGTGGATGCATTGGTGATCATTTACCTACAGTCTATTGACTCTGGATCAGTTCCTATGGACTGGAGGGTAGGTAATGTAACACCACTGTTTAAAAAAGGAGGGAGAGAGAAAACAGGGAATTATAGACCGGTTAGCCTGACATCAGTAGTGGGGAAAATGTTGGAATCAATTATTAAAGATGAAATAGCAGCGCATTTGGAAAGCAGTGACAGGATCGGTCCAAGTCAGCATGCATTTATAAAAGGGAAATCATGTTTGACAAATCTTCTGGAATTTTTTGAGGATGTGACTAGTAGAGTGGACAAGGGAGAACTACTGGATGTGATGTATTTGGACTTTCAAAAGGATTTTGACAAGTTCCCACACAAGAGATTGGTGTGCAAAATTAAAGCACATGGTAATGTACTGACATGGATAGAGAACTGGTTGGCAGACAGGAAGCAGAGAGTCGGGATGAACAGGTCCTTTTCAGAATGGCAGGCAGTGACTAGTGGAGTGCCGCAGGGCTCAGTGCTGGGACCTCAGCTATTTACAATATACATGAATGATTTAGATGAAGAAATTGAGTGTAATATCTCCAAGTTTGCAGATGACACTAAGCTGGGTGGCGGTGTGAGCTGTGAGGAGAACGCGAAAAGGCTGCAGGGTGACTTAGACAGGTTAGGTGAGTGGGCAAATGCATGGCAGATACAGTATAATGTGGATAAATGTGAGGTTATCCATTTTGGGGCAAAAACACGAAGGCAGAATATTATCTGAATGGTGGCAGATTAGGAAAGGGGGAGGTGCAACGAGACCTGTGTGTCATGGTTCATCAGTCATTGAAAGTTGGCATGCAGGTACAGCAGGCGGTGAAGAAGGCAAATGGTATGTTGGCTTTCATAGCTAGGGGATTTGAGTACAGGAGCAGGGAGGTCTTACTGCAGTTGTACAGGGCCTTAGTGAGGCCTCACCTGGAATATTGTGTTCAGTTTTGGTCTCCTAATCTGAGGAAGGACATTCTTGCTATTGAGGGAGTGCAGCGAAGGTTCACCAGACTGATTCCCGGTATGGCAGGACTGACATATGAGGAGAGACTGGATCAACTGGGCCTTTATACACTGGAGTTTAGAAGGATGTGAGGGGATCTCACAGAAACATATAAAATACTGACGGGACTGGACAGTTTAGATGCGGGAAGAATGTTCCCGATGTTGGGGAAGTCCAGAACCAGGGGACACAGTCTAAGGATAAGGGGTAGGCCATTTAGGACTGAGATGAGGAGAAACTTCTTCACTCAGAGAGTTGTTAACCTGTGGAATTCCCTGCCACAGAGAGTTGTTGATGCCAGTTCATTGGATATATTCAAGAGGGAGTTGGATATGGCCCTTACGGCTAAAGGAATCAAGGGGTATGGAGAGAAAGCAGGAAAGGGGTACTGAGGTGAATGATCAGCCATGATCTTACTGAATGGTGGTGCAGGCTCGAAGGGTCGAATGGCCTACTCCTGCACCTAGTTTCTATGTTTCTATATTTCTATGTGGAGCGCAATGGCCTGTTTCCGTGCAGTAAATTTGTGTGATTCTATGATATGGTGATGAGGTGAGATGGAGAGGGGAGGGAGGAGGCTGGTGTGGAGCATAAACCCCGGCACAGAGCGGTGGGGCCCAATGACCTGTTTGTGTGCTGTACTTTTGAAGTAATTCAATGTAATTCTACCAAAGCACTAATGGTTCACAAAAGATAGCCCAGCTCCACCTTCTCAGTCATACAAGGATGGGGAATAGAAACATAGAAACATAGAAACATAGAAACATAGAAAATAGGTGCAGGAGTAGGCCATTCGGCCCTTCTAGCCTGCACCGCCATTCAATGAGTTCATGGCTGAACATGCAACTTCAGTACCCCATTCCTGCTTTCTCACCATACCCCTTGATCTCCCTAGTAGTAAGGACTTCATCTAACTCCTTTTTGAATATATTTAGTAATTTGGCTTCAACAACTTTCTGTGGTAGAGAATTCCACAGGTTCACCACTCTCTGGGTGAAAAAGTTTCTCCTCATCTCGGTTCTAAATGGCTTACCCCTTATCCTTAGACTGTGACCCCTGGTTCTGGACTTCCCCAACATTGGGAACATTCTTCCTGCATCTAACCTGTCTGAACCCATCAGAATTTTAAAAGTTTCTATGAGGTCCCCTCTCATTCTTCTGAACTCCAGTGAATACAAGCCCAGTTGATCCAGTCTTTCTTGATAGGTCAGTCCCGCCATCCCGGGAATCAGTCTGGTGAACCTTTGCTGCACTCCCTCAATCGCAAGAATGTCCTTCCTCAGTTTAGGAGACCAAAACTGTACACAATACTCCAGGTGTGGCCTCACCAAGGCCTTGTACAACTGTAGCAATACCTCCCTGCCCCTGTACTCAAATCCCCTCGCTATGAAGGCCAACATGCCATTTGCTTTCTTAACCGCCTGCTGCACCTGCATGCCAACCTTCAATGACTGATGTATCATGACACCCAGGTCTCGTTGCACCTCCCCTTTTCCTAATCTGTCACCATTCAGATAATAGTCTGTCTCTCTGTTTTTACCACCAAAGTGGATAACCTCACATTTATCCACATTATACTTCATCTGCCATGCATTTGCCCACTCACCTAACCTATCCAAGTCACTCTGCAGCCTCATAGCATCCTCCTCGCAGCTCACACTGCCACCCAACTTAGTGTCATCCGCAAATTTGGAGATACTACATTTAATCTCCTCGTCTAAATCATTAATGTACAGTGTAAACAGCTGGGGCCCCAGCACAGAACCTTGCGGTACCCCATTAGTCACTGCCTGCCATTCTGAAAAGTCCCAATTTACTCCTACTCTTTGCTTCCTGTCTGACAACCAGTTCTCAATCCATGTCAGCACACTACCCCCAATCCCATGTGCTTTAACTTTGCACATTAACCTCTTGTGTGGGACTTTGTCGAAAGCCTTCTGAAAGTCCAAATATACCACATCAACTGGTTCTCCCTTGTCCACTCTACTGGAAACATCCTCAAAAAATTCCAGAAGATTTGTCAAGCATGATTTCCCTTTCACAAATCCATGCTGACTTGGACCTATCATGTCACCTCTTTCCAAATGTGCTGCTATGACATCCTTAATAATTGATTCCATCATTTTACCCACTACCGATGTCAGGCTGACCGGTCTATAAAAAAGGGGAGGTGGCTCAACCGTGGCTATCGAGGGAAATCAGGGATAGTATTAAAGCCAAGGAAGTGGCATACAAATTGGCCAGAAATAGCAGCGAACACGGGGACTGGGAGAAATTTAGAACTCAGCAGAGGAGGACAAAGGGTTTGATTAGAGCAGGGAAAATGGAATACGAGAAGAAGCTTCTCTCTCCCTCCTTTTTTAAAAAGTGGGTTACATTGGCTACCCTCCACTCGATAGGAACTGATCCAGAGTCAATCGAATGTTGGAAAATGACTGTCAATGCATCTGCTATTTCCAAGGCCACCTCCTTAAGTACTCTGGCTTGCAGTCCATCAGGCCCTGGGGATTTATCGGCCTTCAATCCCATCAATTTCCCCAACACAATTTCCCGACTAATAAGGATTTCCCTCAGTTCCTCCTCCTTACTAGACCCTCTGACCTCTTTTATATCCGGAAGGTTGTTTGTGTCCTCCTTAGTGAATACCGAACCAAAGTACTTGTTCAATTGCTCCGCCATTTCTTTGTTCCCCTTTATGACTTCCCCTGATTCTGACTGCAGGGGACCTACGTTTGTCTTTACTAACCTTTTTCTCTTTACATATCTATAGAAACTTTTGCAATCCGTCTTAATGTTCCCTGCAAGCTTCTTCTCGTACTCCATTTTCCCTGCCCTAATCAAACCTCTGCTGAGTTCTAAATTTCTACCAGTCCCCGGGTTCGCTGCTATTTCTGGCCAATTTGTATGCCACTTCCTTGGCTTTAATACTATCCCTGATTTGCCTTGATAGCCATGGTTGAGCCACCTTCCCTTTTTTATTTTTACGCCAGGAATGTACAATTGTTGTAGTTCATCTATGCGGTCTCTAAATGTCTGCCATTGCCCATCCACAGTCAACCCCTTAAGTATCATTCGCCAATCTATCCTAGCCAATTCATGCCTCATACCTTCAAAGTTAGCCTTCTTTAAGTTCTGGACCATGGTCTCTGAATTTACTGTTTCATTCTCCATCCTAATGCAGAATTCCACCATATTATGGTCACTCTTCCCCAAGGGGCCTCGCACAACGAGATTGCTAATTAATCCTCTCTCATTACACAACACCCAGTCTAAGATGGCCTCCCCCCTAGTTGGTTCCTTGACATATTGGTCTAGAAAACCATCCCTTATGCACTCCAGGAAATCCTCCTCCACCGTATTGCTTCCAGTTTGGTTAGCCCAATCTATGTGCATATTAAAGTCACCCATTATAACTGCTGCACCTCTATTGCATGCACCCCTAATTTCCTGTTTGATGCCCTCCCCAACATCACTACTACTGTTTGGAGGTCTGTACACAACTCCCACTAACGTTTTTTGCCCTTTGGTGTTCTGCAGCTCTACCCATATAGATTCCACATCATCCAAGCTAATGTCCTTCCTAACTATTGCATTAATCTCCTCCTTAGCCAGCAATGCTACACAACCTCCTTTTCCTTTTATTCTATCCTTCCTGAATGTTGAATACCCCTGGATGTTGAGTTCCCAGCCCTGATCATCCTGGAGCCACGTCTCTGTAATCCCAATCACATCATATTTGTTAACATCTATTTGCACAGTTAATTCATCCACCTTATTACAGATACTCCTTGCATTAAGACACAACGCCTTCAAGCTTGTTTTTTTAACACTCTTTGTCCTTTTAGAATTTTGCTGTACAGTGGCCCTTTTTGTTCTTTGCCTTGGGTTTCTCTGCCCTCCACTTTTCCTCATCTCCTTTCTGTCTTTTGCTTTTGTCTCCTTTTTGTTTCCCTCTGTCTCCCTGCATTGGTTCCCATCCCCCTGCCATATTAGTTTAACTCCTCCCCAACAGCACTAGCAAACACTCCCCCTAGGATATTGGTTCCGGTCCTGCCCAGGTGCAGACCGTCTGATTTGTACTGGTCCCACCTCCCCCAGAACTGGTTCCAATGCCCCAGGAATTTGAATCCCTCCCTGCTGCACCACTGCACAAGCCACGTATTCATCTGAATAAGCGTTGGACTTGCTGGTGTTGTCTGCGTCCAGAGAATGAACATATATATATTTAAAAATCCCTTCCCTGTTTCTTTTCTCTCTCACGTGGTGCACACACCATGGGGCTTTAGTATTTCTCCCATTCCCTTCAGATGCTCCAGAATTGGGAGTTACCTCTTCAATCTGTGCAGGGAGAGATTGGCGTTTGATGCTTGAGATCATTCTGGGCAGTGATAATGGCTCTGGTCAATAGGCGAAGAGGGAAATGGGTTTGGGAATCATAAGAACATAAGATACAGGAGCAGGAGTTGGCCATTCGGCCCCTCGAGCCTGCTCCACCATTCAATGAGATCGTGGCTGATCTTCGACCTCAACTCCACTTTCCCGCCCGATCCCCATATCTCTTGATTCCCTCAATATCCAAAAATCTCTGCAGTGCCCTTCACAACCTCAGCCCACCCAAAGCATCTTAGAACCAATGAAGTACTATTTTTAACTGTAGTCACTGTTGTAATGTGGGGAATGCGGCAGACAATTTGGGCACAGCAAGCTCCCAGAAACAGTATATCAGATAATGACCAAATAAGCTCTTTTGGTGTTGTTGATTGAGGATAAATATTGTCCCCAGGACACCGGGGAGAGCTCCCCCTGCTTTTCTTCGAAATTGTGCCGTGGGATCTTTTACATCCTGTCGAGGAAATTTCTAAGTTAAAGTAACTCAAGCGGAGATTTCAGAGTCTTGCTTCAAGAGATTCTTTAATATGTACAGGCGAGATATCTCGGAGAGCTGCTTGGTCCTTACCAAGGCAATACTCCGAAATTCTATAGAAACTTGTTCCATCTTTATACAGAAAAAAAGGAATTTTATCTCTACAATTGACACCTACATTATTCAGGAACATTACCAATTCTAAACAGGGCACAAAGGTCAGTTTACACAGCCCAACAGTATCTTGTCACGTCATTATTCAATCTTTTCGAGGGTCAGCAAGATCATCACTAAAAGCCCCTCTTATCAGAGAAATCAGTTTGTCCAGGCAATGGGGGTATCTTAACATATACAAATACCAGATGTACAGCTTTCATGTTATCTGTTCTTTTCTAACAAAGAAGAGACATCAAGTATTTTCTGGCCTTGCAGGATTCTGCAGTCTCAGCACAGAATTAAACTTACTAAAAGGAAGAGAGAAATTTAACCCCTTCCTATATCGTGAACTAAAGTTCTTCCACACATCCACCCGAGAGGGGCAGACAGGGCCTCGGTTTAACGTCTCATCCAAAAGACGGCCCCTCTGACAGTGCGGCGCTCCCTCAGTACTGCCCCACCGACAGTGCGGCACTCCCTCAGTACTGCCCCTCCGACAGTGCGGCACTCCCTCAGTACTGCACCTCCGACAGTGTAGCGCTCCCTCAGTACTGCCCCTCCGACAGTGCGACGCTCCCTCAGTACTGCCCCACCGACAGTGCGGCGCTCCCTCAGTACTGCCCCTCCGACAGTGCGGCACTCCCTCAGTACTGCACCTCCGACAGTGTAGCGCTCCCTCAGTACTGCCCCTCCGACAGTGCGACGCTCCCTCAGTACTGCCCCTCCGACAGTGCGGCTCTCCTTCAGCACGGTGTCAGCCTAGATTACGCGCTCATGTGTCTGGAGTGGGTGCATGAACTCCTGGGCACTCGGACTCACGAGGTGAGAGACCTACCCTCCGAGCCACAGATATAATCTGCAATGGTTGGATAAGAACAGGTTACAATCAATATTGCAGTGAAGAATGCCTCGTTTGTAATATATGTGGACGCTAATATGTTTTTCAGCCTTGTTACTTATAACAGATCTGCTTGAAGAGAGACAATATTAATATCAATCAACAATAGGAAATGGGGGAAGGCGAGGACAGATATACCCTTGAGAAATATTCTTAAATGGGTGATAATTTCCAACAGATGTCACTGAACAGTAATGATTAGCAGCAGCGTTGAAAGCGATGAGGTCGAAACAGAGGTTCATATTTTAAAATGGCTTGTTTTAACATTTCAGTGCTGAGCTGTGAGATGGTAGAACACAGTGTCGTGAATTCGCCTTAACCCACGGCGCTAAAATCCTCAATAACACAAAAGCAGAATCCTGCGGATGCTGGAATCTGGAACGTAAACAGAAAATGCTGGACATTCTCAGCGGGTCAGGCAGCATCTGTGGAGAGAGAAACAGAGTTAACGCTTCGGGTCGGTGACCCTTCGTCAGACCTGGAGAGTGTTCGGAACGAACCGATCCTTAACGAGCCCTGAAAGTGGGAGGGGAGGAAAGAACAGAAGGGAAGGCCTGTGATAGGGGGGAAAGGCAGGAGAGATTCGAGAGACAGAAGGGATGATGGGCCGGATTGAGAAGATAATGGTAGGAGTTAGTAACGGGTTCGTCTCGATTGGGTGTGAATGGCGGGATAATGACCGACTGCCATTGGAGACACAGAGAAAAACATTACGTAGGACCGAGGGGGGGAGGGGGCGTTTACAGGAGGAAAGAGAGGCCAATATGCTCTGAAATTGTTGAACTCGATGTTGAGTCCGGGAGGCTGCAAAATGCCTAAACGAAAGAGGAGGTGCTATTCCTTGAGCTTGCTTCAAGCTTTGTTAAATCGTTAACCTGAGGTTGGCAGCAGGAGTTTGGGAACTCGAGTTAGGGCAAAAGATGGGATTGGGATTCAGATCAGGCCGCGAGGGACATGCAAACCAAGAGCATAGCTACAGGGGGAGGCCATTCAGCCCCTCGAGCCCGTCAGATCTGTACCTCCACCTTATTTTCCCGCTGTAACATAGGCACCTGTGAGGATGCTGAAAGCTTTGTAGAGCTGTTGAGGACTGGAGGAGTCCATATTCCACGTTTATGTTGAATGTGTGAGGTTGCAGCCCCGATTCCAACATCTGAAGGGGATGTTGAGTGTGCGAGGTTGCAGCCCCTGTTCCATTATTTAAAGGGGCTGCTCCTCAAATTCTGGCTGCACTTCAGTCTCACACTCCTGATCTTTGGGCACCCTGTGCGGAGGGGAGCGGGCAGGTCCGAGGACCTCCTCATGGGACTGCTCCTGAGCCTAGCCAAGGTGGACATTAACCGGTCCTGGCAGCGGGCGGTCGAGTGGGTCGTTCAGCCTGACTGCCTGCCTCTCTTCCACGGTTACATCCGGGCCAGGGTGTCCCTGGAGATGGAGCACGCGGTGTCCACCGGTACGCTCGCGGCCTTCCCCGAGAGGTGGGCGCCGGAGGGACTGGAGTGCATCATCACCCCCTGCAACCAAATTTTAATTTGTTTAAGTTGTCGGTTTTAGTGCCCCTTTAATCAGGGGGCTCTTGATTATTGTTTCTACAAAAATAGTTGTCGAGCTGTTGGGTTGTGAGTGGCTTAGCCAGTCACATGATGTTCACAAGGTTTAGAAACATAGAAACATAGAAAACTAGGTGCAGGAGTAGGCCATTCGGCCCTTCGAGCCTGCACCACCATTCAATAAGATCATGGCTGATCATTCCCTCAGTACCCCTTTCCTGCTTTCTCTCCATACCCCTTGATCCCTTTAGCCGTAAGGGCCATATCTCACTCCCTCTTGAATATATCCAACGAACTGGCATCAACAACTCTCTGCGGCAGGGAATTCCATAGGTTAACAACTCTCTGAGTGAAGAAGTTTCTCCTCATCTCAGTCCTAAAGGGCTTACCCCTTATCCTTAGACTGTATCCCCTGGTTCTGGACTTCTCCAACATCGGGATCATTCTTCCTGCATCGAACCTGTCCAGTCCCGTCAGTATCTTATATGTTTCTATAAGATCCCCTCTCATCCTTCTAAACTCCAATGTATAAAGGCCCAGTTGATCCAGTCTCTCCTCATATGTCAGTCCCACCAACCCTGGAATCAGTCTGATGAACCTTCGCTGCACTCCCTCAATAGCAAGAACGTCCTTCCTCAGATTAGGAGACCAAAACTGAACACAATATTCCAGGTGAGACCTCACCAAGGCCCTGTACAACTGCAGTAAGACCTCTCTGCTCCTATACTCAAATCCCCTAGCTATGAAGGTCAACATACCATTTGCCTTCTTCACCGCCTGCTGTACCTGCATGCCAACTTTCAATGACTGATGTACCATGACACCCAGGTCTCATTGCACCTCCATTTTTCCTAATCTGTCGCCATTCAGATAATATTCTGCTTTCCTGTTTTTGCCCCCAAAATGGATAACCTCACATTTATCCACATTATACTACATCTGCCATGCATTTGCCCACTCACCTAACCTGTCTAAGTCACCCTGCAGCCTCTTAGCATCCTCCTCACAGCTCACACTGCCACCCAGTTTAGTGTCATCTGCAAACTTGGAGATATTACACTCAATTCCTTCATCCAAATCATTGATGTATATTGTAAATAGCTGGGGTCCCAGCACTGAACCCTGCGGCACTCCACTAGTCACTGCCTGCCATTCTGAAAAGGACCCGTTTATCCCGACTCTCTGCTTCCTGTCTGCCAACCAGTTCTCTATCCACGTCAGTACATTATCACGAAAAGCATGTGGTTTAATTTTGCACACCAATCTCTTGTGAGGGACCTTGTCAAAAGCCTTTTGAAAGTCCAAATACACCACATCCACTGGTTCTTCCCTGTCCACTCTACTAGTTGCATCCTCAAAATATTCCAGAAGATTTGTCAAGCATGATTGCCCTTTCATAAATCCATGCTGAATTGGACCGATCCTGTCACTGCTTTCCAAATGCGCTGTTATTTCATCTTTAATAATTGATTACAACATTTTTCCCATTACTGATATCAGGCTAACCGGTCTATAATTACCCGTTTTCTCTCTCGCTCCTTTTTTAAAAAGTGGTGTTACATTAGCTACCCTCCAGTCCCTAGGAACTGATCCAGAGTCGATAGACTGTAGGAAAATGATCACCAATGCATCCACTATTTCTATGGCCATTTCCTTAAGTACCCTAGAATGCAGACTATCAGGCCCTGGGGATTTATTGGCCTTCAATCCCATCAATTTCCCTAACATAATTTCCCGCCTAATAAGGATGTCCTTCAGTTCCTCCTTCTCACGAGCCCCTCGGTCCCTGAGTATTTCCGGAAGGTTATTTGTGCCTTCCTTCGTGAAGACAGAAGCAAAGTATTTTATCTGGTCTGCCATTTCTTTGTTCCCCATTATAAATTCACCTGAATCCGACTGCAATAGACCTACATTGGTCTTCACTAATCTTTTTCTCTTCACATATCTATACAAGCTTTTGCAGTCAGTTTTTATGTTCCCGGCAAACTTCCTCTCATACTCTATTTCCCCCTCCTAATTAAACCCTTTGTCCTCCTCTGCTGAATTCTAAATTTCTCCCAGTCCTCAGGTTTGCTGCTTTTTCTGGCCAATTTATATGCCTCTTCCTTGGATTTAACACCATCCTTAATTTCCCTGTTAGCCACGATTGAGTCACCTTCCCCATTTTATTTTTACTCCAGACAGGGATGTACAATTGTTGAAGTTCATCCATGTGATCTTTAAATGTTGGCCATTGCCTATCCACCGACAACCCTTTAAGTATCCTCTGCCAGTCTATTCTAGCCAATTCATGTCTCATACCATCGAAGTTACCTTTCCTTAAGTTCAGGACCCTAGTCTCTGAATTAACTGTGTCACTCTCCATCTTAATAAAGAATTCTACCATATTATGGTCATTCTTCCCCAAGGGGCTTCGCACAACAAGATTTCTAATTAGTCCCTTCTCATGACACATCACCCAGTCTAGGATGGTCAGCCCTCTAGTTAGTTCCTCAACATATTGGTCCAGAAAACCATCCCTAATACACTCCAGGAAATCCTCCTCCACCGTATTGCTACCAGTTTGGTTTGCCCAATCTATATGTAGATTAAAGTCGCCCATGATAACTGCTGTACCTTTATTGCACACATCCCTTATTTCTTGTTTGATGCTGTCCCCAACCTCACTACTACTGTTTGGTGGTCTGTACACAACTCCCACTAGCGTTTTCTGATATTTGGAATTCCGCAGCTCCACCCATACCGATTCCACATCATCTAGGCTAATGTCCCTCCTTACTATTGCATTAATTACCTCTTTAACCAGCAACGCCACACCGCCTCCTTTTCCTGTCTGTCTATCTGCCCTGAATGCTGAATACCCCTGGATGTTGAGTTCCCAGCCTTGGTCACCCTGGAGCCATGTCTCCGTGATGCAATTACATCATATTCATTAATTGCTGCCTGCGCAGTTAATTCATCCACCTGATTACGAATCTCCTGCATTGAGGCACAGAGCCTTCAGACTTGTCTTTTTAACACACTTTGCCCCTTTAGAATTTTGCTGTAATGTGGCTCTTTTTGTTTTTTGCCTTGGGTTTCTCTTGCCGCCTTCTTTCTATCTTTTGATTCTGCCCCCATTCTACGTCCCTCTGTCTCCCTGCATAGGTTCCCATCCCCCTGCCATATTAGTTTAACTCCTCCCCAACAGCACTAGCAAACACTCCCCCTAGGACATTGGTTCCAGTCCTGCCCAGGTGCAGACCGTCCAGTTTGTACTGGTCCCACCTCCCCCAAAACCGGTTCCAAAGTCCCAGGAATTTGAATTCCTCCCTGCTGCACCACTGCTCAAGCCACGTATTCGTCTGAGCTATCCTGCAATTCCTAATCTGACTAGCACGTGGCACTGGTAGCAATCCTGAGATTACTACCTTTGAGGTCCTAGTTTTTAATTTAACTCCTAGCTCCCTAAATTCAGCTAGTTGGACCTCATCCTGTTTTTTTACCTATACCGTTGGTATCTATATGCACCACGACTAATGGCTGTTCACCCTCCCACTTCAAAATATCCTGCACCCGCTCCGAGACATCCTTGACCCTTGCACCAGGGAGGCAACATACCATCCTGGAGTCTCGGTTGCGGTCGCAGAACCGCCTATCTATTCCCCTTACAATTGAATCCCCTATCACTATCGCTCTCCCACGCTTTTTCCTGCCCTCCTGTGCAGCAGAGCCAGCCACGGTGCCATGAACTTGGCTGCTGCTGCCCTCCCCTGATGAGTCATACCCCTCAACAATACCCAAAGCAGTGTATCTGTTTTGCAGGGGGATGACTGCAGGGGACCCCAGCACTACCTTCCTTGCATTGCTCTTCCTGTTGGTCTTCCATTCCCTATCTGGCTGTGTACCCTTTCCCTGTGGTACGACCAACTCACTGAACGTGCTATTCACGTCATCCTCAGCATCATGCATGCTCCAGAGTGAATCTACCCACAGCTCCAGTGCCGCAATGCGGTCTGTCAGGTGCTGCAGGCAGATGCACTTCCTGCATGTGTAGTCATCAGGGACACTAGAAGCGTCCCTGAGTTCCCACATAGCCCAGGAGGAGCTTGACACGTGTCTGAGCTCTCCTGCCATGATAAAGGTTACCTGCTGATAAACTGGCTTACTGAAACCCCAACCAGTTGGGTTCAGGGGATCCACGATGGGGTAGGTGGTTGTGAGCCTGGTGGATGAACCGGTAATGTGTAGTGTGATTGTTAAACCTTTGCTCATAAACCAACTAGCAAAGAAACCATGAAGCAAATACATTACAGACGCTTTTCTCCATATCCCCTTCTGGGCCTGGATTAAGGGCCTGATGGGTCTGGGGCAAACTAATCCCAATGGGCCAATAGTCATATTTGTTCATGTTCATTACATTATGTGTATGATTCTGATTCTGAGTCTGAAAACATAGTCCAGTGTATTCAACAATGAAAGCATATATTCTGTATCAGGTAGATATATATTCTGCTTCTGGTATCATTGCAATACTAGTTTTCTATACATATAAAGGTGCTTGGATGTACACTTGAAGTGCCGTAACCTGCAGGGCTACAGACCCAGAGCTGGTAATTGGGATTACACTGGATGACCTTTTGTTGGCCGGCGCAGCGAATCGAATACGGCCAGGGTGATCTCCTGGACTAGTTTCGATCGCCTAGATGGGTCGGAGAGGAATTTTCCCAGATTTTTTTCCCGCCAATTGGCCTGGGTTTTTATCTGGTTTTTGCCTCTCCCAGCAGATCACTGGCTCTGGTTGGGGTGGAGTGTAGAATGTTTCAGTATAAGGGCTGTCGCAGTTGTGTGAGGCGGACTGGTTGGGAAAGCCGGTTTTCAGCGCATGCGCATTGTGTGCTGAAAACTGGCTTTTGCGATGTCTTCCCGTGTCCGTACACACTCCGTACGCACCCCGTACGCACCCCATACGCACCCTGTATGCACTCCGTAGGCACTCCGTACACACCCCGTACACATCCCGTACGCGCTCCGTATGAGCCCCGTACACATCCCGTACACACCCCGTTCTCACCCCGTACACACCCCGTACACACTCTGCACACACCCCGCGCACACCTCGTACACACTTCCTACACATCTTGTACGCACCCCGTACGCGCCACATACGCACCCTGTATGCACCCATAACACACCCCGTACACACTCCGTACACACCCCGTGCACACTCCGTACACACTCTGTACACACTCCGTACACACTGTGTACACACTCCATACACAGAGTACACACTCCGTACACACCCCGTACACACTCCGTACAGACTCTGTACACACTCCACGCACACCCCGTACACACCCCGTACGCACCCCATACAAACTCCGTACACACTCTGTACACACTCTGTACACACTCCATACACATACAGACCCAGGGAGGCCGGGATTTCTGGGCCACAGTAAATATTCATTTTTCATCACAGCTCCTTTATTAAGAAGAGATTTTATTACTCCTTGGGCTAGAAACTCGTGTTTTGCTCCGTCTGGGGCCATAATGTTTGAGGGAATGGAGAAGTATTGCCGGGCAAAAAAGATTTGCTGGTGCCGGGAACTCCCGCTTTTGCACTCCAAGGGGGACATGTTAGAGTGTGTGTTTTGTTCACTCTACACTGATTCTTAGACCACGTAACTTATAGTGGGAAAGGACAACATGTGGCACAAAAATTTAGGCTTAGCCCAGTGTCAGTTTTATTACACAACAAAACCCGACTAAAAGCTGCAGGACTAGACTTCTGAGAGAAATTGACTGAAGACATACAATCACCATTCCTGGTTGTAGTTATTGTAGGCTCGTGGTCATTGGTTCCGTGACCAGTTGGTTCACCATCTGGACGTTCTCTGTAGTGTCTGTTCCTTTCGTGTCCTTCTGTCTCTTCCTCCTGCCCCTGTGACCTTCCTCTGGTGCCTGCTTGTGTGTCTCTGTGTCCGAATATTTATATTCATAGTATGAATAATTTTCTTGCTTCCGAGATCCGATTACCGAGGTGGTGATCTGTTTAACTGATTGGTGATGGCTACTAATTTGCACATGGAGTCGACAATGCAAAAGATATTCCCTTATTTGTATTCCGTGGGGGTCCTTTGCTGTCCGATCTTTTTACAGACTTGGTGTTTCCAGTAGCTGTTTTCCCCATCCTGGTCAATTGAGTTCAGGGCCTCACATAACAAGTCCATTGTTGTTATGCATGAAGTCAGTTTTGGTTCCTGACCACAGGATGTCCTTAATTGTCCAGCTTAATTCCAAATGCTTGGATCAATCAATTTTTTAGTTCATGGTCTGCATTTTTCTGAAGATTAGTAACCTTCCAACGTGGAGCGCAGCATCAAGGGCAACATCTTTCCTGAGAGCGTTAAAGGGAGCGAGAGGGGACGGTCGCGGCAGAGGGCCGAATGGTGTTGCGTGCAACGCTGCTGTCTGTATAGGCTCCTGCCCTCCCTTAACGGGAAGGGCCAGTGATGGGTTCAATGAATCGTCACCGTGTCTCTGTGGGGCCAAGGTACCTGCGCTATGTGCATAGCCGCCCCACGTGCTCTGAGAGAGGGCAAAGCTGAGCAATCGCAGGGGCAAGAGATTCCAAGAGGCACCAGAACAACAACAACCTGTATTTATATAGCACCTTTAATGCAGCGAAACGTCCCAAGGCTCGTCACAGGAGCCAAAATATTTCACACCGAGCCACATAAGGAGAAATTAGCGCAGGTGACCCAAAGCTGGGTCAAAGAGGTATGTTTTTAAGGAGCGGCTTGAAAGAGAGGTAGTGAGGCGGAGAGGTTTCGGGAGGGAGTTCCAGAGCTTGGGGCCCAGGCAGCTGAAGGCACGGCCACCGATGGTGGAGCGATTATAATCAGGGATGGTCAGGAGGGCAGAGTTAGAGGAGTGCAGACATCTCGGGGGGGTTGTGGGGCTGGAGGGGATTACAGAGATAGGGAGGGGCGAGGGCCATGGAGGGATTTATAAACAAGGATGAGAATTTTGAAATCCTCAATTTCTCACCCCGAATCTCTTCTGTTGCTGAAGAGGTTACAGGTTGTCTCCTGTACTCTGACCGCTACCTTTTGCTTGTATATGTACCTGGACCACATAGTCCTCAACACCCCCTCCCCCTGCACCACCCCACCTTCTCCCCCCCCCCGACCCCCCATCCTTTATTGGGTTATGCTCTTTTTTACCCAACTGATCCGTTCTGCTGGGACCTTGATCACAGCCCAGTAGGTCAGAATGGGGCCACCATTACATTTGGCCCTAGCTGACCACCACGGCCTTTAATCAGCGCTCCCCAGGCGGACGGCCGAGGGGCCCATGCCTCCTCTCCCTGCCGGTGTTAACGCCCGGCGATGCTGCAGGGGGCGCGAGCGAATATCGCATCCGGGGCGGTAACGGGGCAGCGCACACCGGATGATGTCACCATCTCCGGGGTGCAGGAGAGCGAGGCGGTAAGTGTTAGCGCCAGCACGAAACCACCAGGGGAGCTGGCGGAGGGTCGGTGAATTCGCCGCGACCGGTCGCTAACCCCTTAGCGCCTCGTTACCGCCCCCTGCAGGCACTAACGGGAGACGCAAAGCAGCCTCGATTTCTCACCCCGAATCTCTTCTGTTGCTGAAGAGGTTACAGGTTGTCTCCTGTACTCTGACCGCTACCTTTTGCTTGTATATGTACCTGGGCCACATAGTCCTCAACACCCCCTCCCCCCGCTCGACCCCACCTCCCCCCCGTCCTTTATTGGGTTATGCTCTTTTTTACCCAACTGATCCTTTCTGCTGGGACCTTGATCACAGCCCAGTTCACGTACAGTCTGTCCCAGCGATACAGCTCCCTCCTGTCCCAGTACCACTGCCAGTTACATCATAGTATGATTCTGAGATATTTGTTCAAATGGTCGTTATATCTAATACACAGGGGAATACAAAGCCTGGTAGGAAAGCAAATTGTGAGGAGGACACAAAAAATCTGCAAAGGGATATAGACAGGCTCAGTGAGTGGGCAAAAAATTGGAGTGCGGCAGTACAGAGGGACCTGGGGGTCCTTGTGCATGAAACACAAAAGGTTAGTATGCAGGTGCAGCAAATGATCAGGAAGGCCAATGGAATCTTGGCCTTTAATGCGAAGGGGATGGAATATAAAAGCAGGGAAGTCCTGCTACAGTTACACATGGTATTGGTGAGGCCACACCTGGAGTACTGCATGCAGTTTTGGTCTCCAAATTTAAGGAAGGATATACTTGCATTGGAGGCTCTCCAGAGAAGGTTCACTCAGTTGATACCGGGGATGAGAGGGTTGACTTATGAAGAACGGTTGAGCAGGTTGGGCCTCTACTCATTGGAATTCAGAAGATTGAGAGGTGATCTTATCGAAACGTATACGATTCTGGGGGCGGCGGGGGGCTTGACAGGGTAGATGCAGGGAGGATGTTTCCCCCGGGCTGGGGAGTCTGGAACCAGGGGTCACAGTCTCAGGATAAGGGGTCGGCCATTTAGAACTGAGATGAGGAGAAACTTCTTCACTCAGAGGGGGGTGAATCTTTGAATTTTCTGCCCCAGAAGTCTGTGAAGGCTGGGTCACTGAATATATTCAACAACAACAACAGAACAACTTGCATTCATATCGGGCCTTTAACTGAGTAAAGCATCCCAGGCTCTGATTGATAGATGCTTGGAGGCGAGGGAAATCGAGGGATATGGGGATTGGGTGGGAAAGTGGAGTTGAGGTAGAAGATCAGCCGTGATCTCATCGAATGGCGGAGCAGGCTCGAGGGGCCGAATGGCCGACTCCTAATTCTTATGTTGTTATGAATGTTGCTCCTGTCTGACTGCCTTACATTAGAATTGTCTCTTGTTAGATTTGAAAAGATTTCACCAGTCTCAATCTTTTCCCTCGTGGATTGCGTTGGAAAGATTTGGGGCTTTGAATTCAAAGGCACTCCAATTTGAACATGAGCAATCTTCAAGGGTTAGAATGGGAATTTGGAAACCAATTTAAACTGGATTGAGGGAATTGCCAGAAATTATGATCAAATGACGTGACTGATAATTAATGGGATTGTTCGCACTGTGCGGCAAACCAAATCTGTAAATCTGGGACCAGCAAACTAAAGAAGGGAGCACCAGCTGTGGCTCAGTGGGTGGCACACTTGTGAGTGACAAGGTTGTGTGTTAAAGTCCCACTCCAGGGACTTGAACACATAAATCTAGGCTGACACGCCCAGTGCAGTACTGAGGGAGCGCCGCACTGTCGGAGGGACAGTACTGAGGGAGTGCTGCACTGTCAGAGGGGCAGTACTGAGGGAGAGCTGCACTGTCGGAGGGGCAGTACTGAGGGAGCGCCGCACTGTCGGAGGGACAGTACTGAGGGAGTGCTGCACTGTCAGAGGGGCAGTACTGAGGGAGAGCTGCACTGTCGGAGGGGCAGTATTGAGGGAGTGCTGCACTGTCGGAGGGGCAGTACTGAGGGAGCGCCACACTGTCGGAGGGACAGTACTGAGGGAGTGCTGCACTGTCGGAGGGGCAGTACTGAGGGAGTCCCGCACTGTCGGAGGTGCAGTACTGAGGGAGTGCCACACTGTCGGAGGGTCAGTATTGAGGGAGCGCCGCACTGTCGGAGGGTCAATACTGAGGGAGTGCCACACTGTCGGAGGGAGAGTACTGAGGGAGCCCCGCACTGTCGGAGGTGCCATTAAACTGAGGCCCTGTCTGCCCTCTCAGGTGGATGTATAAAGATCCCTCGGGCACTATTTGGAAGAAGAGCACAGGAATTCTCCCCGGTGTCCTGGGACCAATATTTATCCTCAATCAACAGCCTCATAACATAACACAGCTGATCTGGCTGTAGTCACATTATCCACTTGCTGTGGGCAAAGTTTGGCTGCTGTGTGTCCGATGTTGGGAGAATGACTACATTTCAAAAGCACTTCATTGGCTGTAAAGTGCTTTGAGACATCCTGAGATTATGAAAGGTGCTATATAAATGCAATGCATTCTTTCTTCTTTGCCCGATGTTCTGTGAAGGGTTTGGAGATGAGAGAACGTGAAGGGAACACGCTGATTGCCATGTGCTAGCTGCACTGAGGCCAGTGTATGGGACGGGCGCTGGAGGGTTAACAATCCCCACAGTCGAAGGCACGACGGCACTTTCTCGGTCATTGTGAAACACTGCTCACAATACATCGCTCAGCCTCCTTCAAATCAATCGATAGTGGGATATTGAAAAAGGTCATACCTGAAATGAGTTTGGAGAGCTCCAAACTGGCTCAGAGTGGACACGATCAAACAATACAATTAACCATTAATTGCTTCCAAATTGAGAATTTCTTCCAGTCAAATAAACGGAATGAATTCAGAAGGGACTGAAAAATCCTTGCTGATGCAGTAGAGGGCGCCCTTCTCAACTGGGGGTGAAACACTGTAAAGGGAGCTTTACGCTGTATCTAACCACTTGCTGTACCTGCCCTGGCAGTGTTTGATGGGACAGTGTAGAGGGAGCTTTACTCTGTATCTAACCCCCTGTACCTGCCCTGGGAGTGTTTGATGGGACAGTGTAGAGGGAGCTTTACTCTGTATCTAACCCCCTGTACCTACCCTGGGAGTGTTTGATGGGACAGTGTAGAGGGAGCTTTACTCTGTATCTAACCCCATGCTGTACCTGCCCTGGGAGTGTTTGATGGGACAGTAGAGGGAGTTTTACTCTGTATCTAACCCATGCTGTACCTGCCCTAGAAGTTTTTGATGGGACAGTGTAGAGGGAGCTTTACTCTGTATCTAACCCATGCTGTACCTGCCCTGGGAGTGCTCGATGGGACAGTGTAGAGGGAGCTTTACTCTGTATCTAACCCATGCTGCACCTGCCCTGGGAGTGTTTGATGGGACAGTGTAGAGGGAGCTTTACTCTGTATCTAACCCGTGCTGTACCTGCCCTGGGAGTGTTTGATGGGACAGTGTAGAGGGAGCTTTACTCTGTATCTAACCTGTGCTGCAACTACTCTGAGAGTGATTGATAGGACAGTGTAGAGGGAGCTTTACTCTGTATCTAACCCCCTGTACCTGCCCTGGGAGTGTTTGATGGGACAATGTAGAGGGAGCTTTACTCTGTATCTAACCCCGTGCTGTACCTGCCCTGGGAGTGCTTGATGGGACAGTGTAGAGTGAGCTTTACTCTGTATCTAACCCCATGCTGTACCTGCCCTGGGAGTGTTTGATGGGACAGTGTAGAGGGAGCTTTACTCTGTATCTAACCCATGCTGTACCTGCCCTGGGAGTGTTTGATGGGACAGTAGAGGGAGTTTTACTCTGTATCTAACCCATGCTGTACCTGCCCTAGAAGTTTTTGATGGGACAGTGTAGAGGGAGCTTTACTCTGTATCTAACCCCATGCTGTACCTGCTGTGGGAGTGTTTGATGGGACAGTGTAGAGGGAGCTTTACTCTGTATCTAACCCCGTGCTGTACCTGCCCTGGGAGTGTTTGATGGGACAGTGTAGAGGGAGCTTTACTCTGTATCTAACCCGTGCTGTACCTGCCCTGGCAGTGTGTGATGGGACAGTGTAGAGGGAGCTTTAATCTGTATCTAACCCTGTGCTGTACTTGCCCTGGGAGTGTTTGATGGGACAGTGTAGAGGGAGCTTTACTCTGTATCTAACCCCGTGCTGTATGCACCTGAGAAATGCACACCTTGACCACAGGGGGTGAACTTGTGGGAGACACTCCTCACCTGGTCATCCAGATATATAAAGGGAGGTCCCACGCAAGGTCATCACTTCTTGGTCCTGTGAATAAAGGTTCGGGTCACAGAGTGACCTTGTCTGCAGAATGTGCATCATGTGAATTCATAGTTTTTTTGCGTGTAAGGACACTACATTTGGCGACGAGAAACGGGAATCAACGACTCACGAGAGTGGCCACCGGTAGCACAGAGGAACGGTACTGTGTTGGTGAGGACTGGGACGATTTCGTTGAGAGGCTCCAGCAGAGCTTTGTCACGAAGGACTGGCTGGGAGCGGCAGCGGCTGACAAGTGAAGGGCGCATCTACTGACCAGCTGTGGACCTAAGACGTACGTGCTGATCAAAGACCTGCTCACACCCGAGAAGCCGGCGGGCAAAACCTTTGAAGAGCTCAGCAAACTGATTGGTAAGCACCTCAAACCGGCGAGCAGCGTACACATGGCCCGACACCGATTCTATACACACCGACATCAGGAAGGGCAGAGCATACCGGACTTCGTTGCGGACCTTTGGCACTTGGCCAGCCTCTAAGTTCACAGACGCCTGCAGGGGGGAGATTTTAAGGGATTTCTTTATTGAGGGCATTGGTCATGCTGGGATTTTCAGAAAGCTAATTGAGACCACGGACTTGACCTTGGAAGCGGCGGCATTGATGGCTCAGACCTTCATGGCAGGGGAGAAGGAAACCAAGATAATATACGCGCGCAACTCTGCTTCCAACCTGGCGATGGATCGGGGAGTTCACATTGTAAACGCGACTCAGAACCCCGCAGGCAGGCAAGGGCAATTCAACACCATCCAGGCAGCAACAGACTCTAGAGTGGGTCCTCAACAGACAATGGCAGGTTGAACAGACATTTACACCATCACGGTGGACAATGCATCCCGGGATGGGGCCATTGACACCCACTAACAGAGTGCTCAAGAGTAATCAAAGAGACAATCAGAGAGGAATGCCTGGTCACAGTCCTTTTGTTCACAACAATCTCAGCTCATGCTGGAGGTGCGGGGGCAGACATGCTGCAAAAACCTGCAGGTTTCAACAGTTTATCTGTAGAAATTGGAACTTCAGTGGACATTTAGCCAGAATGTGCAGGAAGCCCGCAGCGAGGCTAATTTACGAGGCAGAAGAGGGGTCTGCAAGGCAGGTTGATGCTTGGGACAAAGCAATGGACACTGAAGTTCAGCGGGTTCATGTGGCAAACATCCACAGCTCATATACCAAAACGCCACCTATGATGATGAAAGTCCTATTAAACGGCATCCCGGTACGCATGGAGCTGGACACAGGGGCTAGCC
The DNA here is from genome assembly GCF_044704955.1 of Pristiophorus japonicus. Lineage (NCBI taxonomy): Eukaryota > Metazoa > Chordata > Chondrichthyes > Pristiophoridae > Pristiophorus > Pristiophorus japonicus. Next base: position 18,593,502 of record NC_092011.1, on the reverse strand, counting down.
AGTCACTTATGAGTGTCCAACAATTCGAGAAACTATGGCCACTCAGAGCTAGCAGACGCATTGACACGCAATTACGGACGTATACCAAAGAGATCATCCCAGTGCTAGGCAGTGCAATGTTGGTGGTCATATATAATGGATCTCAGAACCGACTGCCACTCTGGATTGTCTCAGGAAATGGTCCCGCGCTTTTGGGGAGGAGCTGGCTAGCTGAGATGAACTGGAAATGGGGGGATGTGCACGCCATTTCACCTGTGGAGCGAAGTTCATGCTCACAGGTCCAACAGAAATTTGAGTCATTATTTCAACCTGGTGTCGGGACTTTCAAAGGGCACCAAAGTAGTGATACGCATCCACCCGGACGCCAGACCAGTGCACCACAAAGCCAGAGCTGTGCCGTATATGATGCGGGTGAAAATTGAGAATGAGTTGGACAGGTTGCTAAGAGAGGGCATAATTTCGCCCGTTGAATTCAGTGATTGGGCAAGCCCCATCGTCCCTGTCCTAAAAACGGATGGCTCGGTCAGAATCTGTGGCGACTACAAGGCCACTATCAACTGAGTGTCACGAGAAGACCAATAGCCGCTTCTGAGATCGGAGGATCTTTTTGCCACGCTGGCAGGCGGCAAGCTGTCCACCAAGTTGGTCCACACTTCAGCCTACATGACCCAGGAACTGGCTGAAGAATCCAAGCTACTGACCACCATCACCACACACAAGGGGCTGTTTGTCTACAACAGGTGTCCATTTGGCATTCGATCAGCGGCCACTGTCTTTCAAAGGAACATAGAAAGCCTGCTCAAATCCATCCCTGGAACAATCGTATTTCAGGATGACATCCTTATCACGGGTCGAGACACAGAGGAACACCTCCACGACCTGGAGGAGGTGCTACGCCGACTGGACCGGGTAGGCCTGCGACTCAAGAAGTCCAAGTGTGTGTTTTTGGCCCCAGAGGTTGAGTTTTTGGGCAGGAGGGTTGCCACAGATGGGATCCGGCCTACCGAATCCAAAACGGAGGCGATCTGTCGTGCGCCCGGCCCGGCAACACGTCGGAGTTGCGTTCATTTCTGGGACTCGAACTATTTTGGGAACTTTCTGCCGAACTTAAGCACATTGTTGGAGCTGTTACACGTGTTCCTGTGTAAGGGTTGCGATTGGCTTTCGGGGGACTGTCAGGAACGGGCTTTCAATCGTGCGCGGAACCTGCTTTGTTCTAATAAGTTGTTGACCCTGTACAACCCCTGTAAGAAATTGGTTCTGACATGTGATGCATCATCCTATGGGGTTGGGTGCGTGTTGCAGCAGGGTAATGATGAGGGCCAACTCCAATCTGTGGCTTATGCCTCCAGGTCGCTCTCCCAAGCAGAACGGGGATATGGGATGGTTGAAAAGGAAGCACTCTCATGTGTCTACGCGGTGAAAAAGATGCACCAGTACCTTTTTGGCAGAAGGTTCGAGTTAGAAATGGACCACAAGCCTTTAACATCCCTGTTGTCAGACAGCAAAGCTGTCAATGCCAATGCGTCAGCTCGCATACAGCGATGGGCTCTCACGCTGGCTGCGTATGACTACTCCATCTGGCACCGGGCCGGCACTGAAAATCGCGCTGACACGCTCAGCAGGCTTCCACTGTCCACCACCGAGAGGCAGCGGAGCAAAGCGCTGAGATGGTCATGGCTGTCGATGCCTTTGACAGCGCAGGCTCCTCCATCACAGCCTGCCAGATCAAAATCTGGACCAACAGAGATCCCCTCCTATCCTTGATTAAGCAATGTGTCCTGACTGGGGATTGGGTGCCCGCACACGGAGCATGCCCTGAGGAGGTCAGACCATTTCACAGACAGATGGATGAGTTCTCCATCCAAGCCAACTGCCTGCTATGGGACAGCCGGGTAGTTATGCCCCAGAAGGGAAGGGAAGCTTTCATCAGGGAACTCCACAGTGAGCACCCAGGCATCGTGCTAATGAAGGCCATTGCCCGGTCACATGTATGGTGGCCAGGAATTGACTCAAACCTGGAACACTGCATTCGCAGGTGCATGACGTTTGCCCAGCTGGGTAATGCCCCCAGGGTGGCCCCACTCAGCCCGTGGCCCTGGCCCACCAGGCCATGGTCACGTATTCACATAGACTACGCGGGCCCGTTCATGGGGAAACATGTTCCTCATTGTTGTTGATGCATACTCGAAATGGATCGAGTGCATCATTTTGAATTCGTGCACGACATCCACCACTGTGGAGAGTCTGCGCCCAGTCTTTGCAACCCACGGCTTGCCGGACATCCTGGTTAGCGACAATGGCCCGTGTTTCACTAGCTATGAATTCCGGGAGTTCATGACGGGTAATGGTATTCAACATATCAGAACAGCACCGTTCAAGCCGGCTTCCAATGGCCAGGTGGAACATGTGGTCCAAATCATAAACCAGGGCATGCTCCGGATTCAAGGACCCTCCCTTCAATGCCGCCTATCGTGCCTCCTGCTGGCCTATAGGTCCCGACAGCATTCACTCACGGGGGTCCCGCCCGCAGAGCTACTCATGAAATGTACACTTAAAACTCGGCTGTCCCTCATTCATCCAGTCCTGTCAGACATTGTTGAGGGCAATCACCAGTCCCAAAATGAATGCCATGACCGTAACTCAAAAGGGAGATGGATAGAAATCGATGACCCTGTATTTGTTCTAAATCACGCTTTGGGGTCCAAGTGGCTTGAGGGTACTGTAATTGGCAAAGAGGGGAATAGGGTCATAGTGGTCAGACTTAACAATGGGCAGATATGCCGCAAGCATCTGGACCAAGTAAAAAAAAGGTTCAGCATGGACACTGAGGAACCTGAGGAAGATCATGAGATGTTGCCCATGCTACCGCCAGTGAATGAGCAACAAGAACATTCAGCAGCATGCACAGTACCTGTGGTCAGCCCGGACAGGCCGGAATCACCACAAGTGACAGACACGCATATCAAGGCTCAACAACCAGAGCTCCAATTGTGGCGTTCCACGAGAGAGCGTCGACCACCTGAAAGACACAATCTTTGACCCAAAGACGTTGGGGGGGGGGGGGGGAGGTGATGTCATGTATGTAACCTTCATGTAACTGTAACCTTCATGTAACAACACTGCATACTGTATACACCTAAGAAATGCACACCTTGACCACAGGTGGTGAACTTGTGGGAGACACTCCTCACCTGGTCATCCAGGTATATAAAGGGAGGTCCCACACAGGGTCATCACTTCTTGGTCCTGTGAATAAAGGTTAGGGTCACAGAGTGACCTTGTCTGCAAAATGTGCCTCGTGTGAATTGAGAGTAGTGTGTAAGGACACTACATAACCCTTGCTGTACCTGCCCTGGGAGTGTCTGATGGGACAGTGAAGAGGAAGTTTTACTCTGTATCTAACCCCGTGCTGTACCTGCCCTGGGAGTGTCTGATGGGACAGTGTAGAGGGAGCTTTACTCTGTATCTAACCTCCTGTACCTGCCCTGGGAGTGTTTGATGGGACAGTGTAGAGGGAGCTTTACTCTGTATCTAACCCCGTGCTGTACCTGCCCTGGGAGTGTTTGATGGGACAGTGTAGAGGAAGCTTTACTCTGTATCTAACCCCCTGTACCTGCCCTGGGAGTGTTTGTTGGGACAGTGTAGAGGGAGCTTTACTCTGTATCTAACCCGTACTGTACCTGCCCTGGGAGTGTTTGATGAGACAGTGCAGAGGGAGCTTTACTCTGTATCTAACCCCCTGTACCTGCCCTGGGAGTGTGTGATGGGACAATGTAGAGGGAGCTTTACTCTGTATCTAACCCCGTGCTGTACCTGCCCTGGGAGTGTTTGATGGGACAGTGTAGAGGGAGCTTTACTCTGTATCTAACCCCGTGCTGTACCTGCCCTGGGAGTGTTTCATGGGACAGTGTAGAGGGAGCTTTACTCTGTATCTAACCCCATGCTGTACCTGCCCTGGGAGTGTGTGATGGGACAGTGTAGAGAGGGATTTACTTTTTATTTTACCCTGCGCTTTATACACTGGAATTTAGAAGAATGAGAGGGGATCTCATAGAAACATATAAGATTCTGACGGTACTGGACAGGTTAGATGCAGGAAGAATGTTCCCGATGTTGGGGAAGTCCAGAACCAGGGGTCACAGTTGAAGGATAAGGGGGAAGCCATTCAGGACCGAGATGAGGAGAAACTTCTTCACCCGGAGAATTGTGAACCTGTGGAATTCTCGACCACAGAAAACTGTAGAGGCCACTTGCTTAAATATATTCAAAAGGGAGTTAGATGTGGCCCTTGCGTCTAAAGGGATCAAGGGGTATGGAGAGAAAGCAGGAATGGGGTACTGAAGTTGCCTGATCTGTCGTGATCATATTGAATGTTGGTGCAGGCTCGAAGGGCCGAATGGCCTATTCCTGCACCTATTTTCTATGTACCTATGTTTCTATGTACCTGCCCTGCGGGAGTTTGATGGGATTGTGTAGAGGGAGCATTACTCTGTATCTAACCTGTGCTGTACCTGCCCTGGGAGTGTTTGATGGGATTGTGTAGAGGGAGCATTACTCTGTATCTAACCTGTGCTGTACCTGCCCTTGAAATGTTTAATGGGACAGTGTAGCGGGAGTTTTACTCTGTATCTAATCCATGCTGTACCTGCCCTGAGAGTGTTTGATGGGACAGTGTAGAGGGAGATTTATTCTGTATCTGACCTGTGCTGTACCTGCCCTGGGAGTGTGTGATGGGACAGTGTAGAGGGAGTTTTACTCTTTGTCTAACCAGGTGCTGTACTTGCCCTGGGAGTGTTTGATGGGACAGTGTAGAGGGAGCTTTACTCTGTATCTAACCCCATGCTGTACCTGCCCTGGGAGTGTTTGATGGGACAATGTAGAGGAAGCTTTACTCTGTATCTTGCCCGTGCTGTACCTGCCCTGGGAGTGTTTGATGGGACAGTGTAAAGGGATCTTGACACTGTATGTAACTCGTGCTGTATCTGCCCTTGGAAAGTTTGATGGGACAGTGTAGTGGGAGCTGTACTCTGTATCTCAGCCATGCTGTACCAGCCCTGGGAGTGTGTGATTGGACAGTGTAGAGGGAGCTTTACTCTGTATCTAACACCCTGCTGTACTTGCTCTGGGTGTGTGTGATGGGACATTGTAGAGGGAGATTTAATCTGTATCTAACTCCGAGCTGTACCGTCCCAGGGAGTGTTTGATAGGACAGTAAAGACAAGGAAGAACCAGTGGATGTGGTGTATTTGGACTTTCAAAAGGCCTTTGACAAGGTCCCACACAAGAGATTGGTGTGCAAAATCAAAGCACATTGTATTGGGGGTAATGTATTGGCGTGGATAGAGAACTGGTTGGCAGACAGGAAGCAGAGAGTCGGGATAAACTGGTCCTTTTCGGAATGGGAGGCAGTGACGAGTGGAGTGCCACAGGGCTCAGTGCTGGACCCCAGTTATTTACAATATACATTAATGATTTGGTTGAAGGAATTGAGTGTAATATCTCCAAGTTTGCAGATGACACTAAACTGGGTGGCGGTGTGAGCTGTGAGGAGGATGCTAAGAGGCTGCAGGGTGATTTGGACAGGTTAGGTGAGTGGGCAAATGCATGGCAGATGCAGTATAATGTGGATAAATGTGAAGTTACCATTTTGGAGGCAATAACACGAAGGCAGAATATTATCTGAATGGCGGCAGATTAGGAAAAGGGGAGGTGCAATGAGACCTGGGTGTCATGGTTCATCAGTCATTGAAAGTTGGCATGCAGGTACAGCAGGCGGTGAAGAAGGCAAATGGTATGTTGGCTTTCATAGCTAGGGGATTTGAGTATAGGAGCAGGGAGGTCTTACTGCAGTTGTACAGGGCCTTGGTGAGGCCTCACCTGGAATATTGTGTTCAGTTTTGATCTCCTAATCTGAGGAAGGACGTTCTTGCTATTGAGGGAGTGCAGTGAAGGTTCACCAGACTGATTCCAGGGATGGCTGGACTGTCATATGAGGAGAGACTGAATCAACTGGGCCTTTATACACTGGAATTTAGAAGGATCAGAGGGAATCTCATTGAAACATACAAGATTCTGACGGGACTGGACAGGTTAGATGCGGGAAGAATGTTCCCGATGTTGGGGAAGTCCAGAACCAGGAGACACAGTCTTAGGATAAGGGGTAATCCACTTAGGACTGAGATGAGGAGAAACTTCTTCACTCAGAGAGCTGTTAACCTGTGGAATTCCCTACCGCAGAGAGTTGTTGAGGCCAGTTCATTGGATATATTCAAGAGGGAGTTAGATATGGCTCTTACGGCTAAAGGGATCAAGGGGTATGGAGAGAAAGCAGAAAAGGGGTACTGAGGGAATGATCAACCATGATCTTATTGAATGGCGGTGCAGGCTCGAAGGGCCGAATGGCCTACTCCTGCACCTAGTTTCTATGTTTCTATGTTTCTATAGAGGGAGCTTTGTTCTGTAACTGACCTGTGCTGTACCTCCCCTGGGAGAGTTTGATGGGACAGTGTGGAGGGACTTTACTCTGTATCTAACCCCTTGCTGTACCTGCTCTGCGAGTGTGTGATGAGACAGTGTAGAGGGAGCTTTACTCTGTATCTAACCCATGCTGTACCTGCCTTGGGAGTGTTTGATGGGACAGTGTAGAGGGAGCTTTACTCTGTATCTAACCCCATGCTGTACCTGCCTTGGGAGTGTGTGGTGGGACAGTGTAGAGGGAGCTTTACTCTGTATCTAACCCCATGCTGTACCTGCCCTGGGAGTGTTTGATGGGACAGTGTAGAGAGAGCTTTACTCTGTATCTAACCCCGTGCTGTACCTGCCCTGGGAGTGTTTGATGGGACAGTGTAGAGGGAGCTTTATTCTGTATCTAACCCCTGCTGTAAGAGCCTTAGGAGTGTTTGATGAGACAGTGTGGAGGGACATTACTCTATATCTAACCCAATGCTATACCACCGCTGGGACAGCTTGATGGGACAGTGTCGATGGAGCTTTACTCTGTGATACGTCCTTACTATACAGTATAAATGTACACGAGGCCCATACTTGAGAGAAGGTCACTCTGTGATCGGTTACATTTATTACCAAGACCTCAAGTGATGAAGGTGGGTGGAGCTTCCCCTTTTCTACCTGAAAGTCCAGGTTAGGAGTGTCTCCTATAAGTTCACCCCCTTGTGGTCAATGTTCTCAAGATGTACGACTTAGGTCAGTTTATACATGGGTTATAATGATAGTTGAATACATGACATCACCTCCCCCCCAAAGTCTTATTGGGATCACAGGTTGAGTCTCTCTGGTGGTTTACGCTCCCTTGTAAAGTGCCTGAGTTGGGGCTCCGGTTGTTGGGCGCTGGCCTGAGTGTCTGCTGTTTGCGGTGCCTCAGGCCTGTCCGGACTGCCCACAGTGACTGGGCTCTCCTCCCTTTGGTTCCTGTGTTCGGTCACCTGTGGTGGAGTGAACTCTATATCGTGTTCTTCCTCTGCTTCTTCAATGGGGTTGCTGAACCTCCTTTTTGTTTGATCCACGTGTTTGCGGCAGATTTGTCCATTGGTAAGTTTAACTAACCAAAACCCTATTCCCCTCTTTGGCAATCACAGTGCCTGCGAGCCATTTGGGCCCTGCAGCGTAGTTGAGGACAAAAACAGGGTCATTGACATCAATACATCGCGCCCTCGCATTCCTGTCATGGTAGTCACATTGTGACTGATGCCTGCTCTCAACAATTTCTTTCATAGTGGGGTGTATAAGGGATAACCCGGTTTTGAGCAACCTTTTCATTAGCAGCTCTGCGGGTGGAACCCCTGTGAGCGAGTGTGGTCGGGATCGATTGGCCAACAGGAGGCGTGATAAGCGGCTTTGTAGGGAACCCCCTTGGAATCTGAGCATCCCCTGTTTGATTATCTGCACTGCTCGTTCTGCCTGGCCATTTGAGGCCGGCTTGAACGGTGTCGTTCTGACATGGTTGATCCCATTGCCTGCCATGAAGTCCTGGAATTCAGTGCTTGTGAAGCACGGGCCATTGTCGCTAACCAAGACATCCGGTAGACCATGTGTGGCAAACATTGCCCGTAGACTTTCTACCATGGCAGAGGATGAGCTTGAATTTAAAATGGCGTCTACTACAACCAAAAACATTTTCCCCATGAAAGGACCTGCGTAGTCCACATGGATGCGTGACCAAAGCTTGGTGGGCCAGGACCAGGGGCTAAGGGGGGCTTCCTTGGGCGCATTGCCCAGCTGGGCACACGTGTTGCACCTGCAAACACAAAGTTCCAGGTCTGCATCTATCCCTGGCTACCAAACGTGTGACCTGGCAATTGCCTTCATCATGACAATGCTCGGGTGCCCATTGTGGAGTTCTCTGATGAACACCTCTCTGCCCATCTGGGGCATGACTACTCGGTTTCCCCACAGTAGGCAATCGGCCTGAATCGAGAGTTCATCCTTGCGCCTATGAAATGGTTTAAATTCCTCAGGGCATGCCCTGTACGTGGCTGCCCAGTCCCCATTCAGGACACGTTTCTTAACTAAAGACAGTAGCGGGTCTTTATTTGTCCAGACTTTAATCTGACGGGCTGTCACAGGTGAGCCTTCGCTTTCGAAAGCTTCAACAGCCATGACCATCTCAGCATCATGCTCGGTAGCCGCCTCAGTGGTGGCTAGTGGGAGCCTGCTGAGTGCATCGGCGCAGTTTTCGGTGCCCGGTCTGTGCCGAATTGTGTAGTCATAGGCAGCTAACGTGAGTGCCCACCTCTGTATGCGGGCTGATGCATTCGCATTTATGGCCTTGTTGTCGGCCAAAAGGGACGTTAGGGGTTTGTGATCTGTCTCCAGCTCAAATTTCCTGCCAGACAAGTACTGGTGCATTTTTTTTACCGCATATACACATGCTAGTGCTTCCTTTTCTACCATCCCGTAGCCCCTTTCTGCCTGGGACAGACTTCTGGAGGCATAAGCTACCGGCTGTAACTGACCCTTGGCATTGACATGCTGCAACACACACCCGACCCCATAGGACGACGCATCGCGCGTTAACACAAGTTTCTTGCACGGGTCATATAACATTAACAGTTTGTTGGAGCACAGCAAATTGCGTGCTCTATCAAAAGCCCTTTCCTGGCTGTCCCCCCAGACCCATTCGTGACCTTTGCATAGGAGCACGTGTAGCGGCTCTAGCAGCATGCTCAATTTGGGAAGAAAGTTACCAAAATAGTTCAGGAGCCCCAGGAACGAACGCAGCTCTGTCGTGTTACAGGGTCTGGGTGCTCTCTGGATCGCTTCCGTCTTGGACACAGTAGGGCTGATCCCGTCTGCTGCTACCCTCATCCCCAGGAATTCTACCTCTGGAGCTAGGAAGACGCACTTCGCCTTTTTCAGTCCCAGCCCTACCCGGTCCAGTCTGCGTAGCACCTCCTCCAGGTTGTGGAGGTGTTCTTCAGTATCGTAACCCGTAATGAGGAAGTCATCTTGAAAAACCACCGTCCCTGGAATCGACTTGAGGAGGCTTTCCATATTTTGTTGAAAGATCACAGGGTAGAGGGAGGTTTACCCTGTATTTAACCCGTGCTGTACCTTCCCTGGGAGTGTTTGATGGGACAGTGTAGAGGGAGCTTTACTCTGTATCTAACCCCGTGCTGTACCTGCCCTGGGAGTGTTTGATGGGACAGTGTAGAGGGAGCTTAACTCTGTATCTAACCCCCTGTACCTGCCCTGGGAGTGTTTGATGGGACTGTGTAGAGGGAGCTTTACTCTGTATCTAACCCCCTGCACCTGCCCTGGGAGTGTTTGATGGGACAGTGTAGAGGGAGCTTTACTCTGTATCTAACCCGTGTTGTACCTGCCCTGGGAGTGTTTGATGGGACTGTGTAAAAGGAGCTTTACTTTGTATCTAATCCTGCGCTTTATTCACTGGAATTTAGGAGAAATGAGAGGGGACCTCATAGAAACATATAAAATTCTGACGGGATTGGACAGGTTAGATGCTGGAAGAATGTTCCCGATGTTGGGGAAGTCCAGAACCAGGGGACATAGTCTACGGACAAGGGATAAGCCATTTAAGACTGAGATGAGGAGAAACTTGTTCACTCAGAAAATTGTGAACTTGTGGAATTCCCTGCCGCAGAGAGTTGTTGATGCCAGTTCGTTAGATATATTCAAGAGGGAGTTAGATGTGGCCCTTACAGCTAAAGGGATCGAGGGGTATGGAGAGAAAGCAGGAATGGGGTACTGAAGTTTCCTGATCTGCCTTGATCATACTGAATGTTGGTGCAGGCTCGAAGGGCCGAATGGCCTACTCCTGCACCTATTTTCGATGTTTATATGTTTCTATGTAAGTGCCCTGGGATAATTTGATGGGATTATGTAGAGGGAGCATTACTCTGTATCTAACCCGTGCTGTACCTGCGCTGGGAGTATTTGATGGGACAGTGTAGAGGGAGCTTTACTCTGTATCTAACCCTGTGCTGTACCTAGAAACATAGAAACATAGAAAATAGGTGCAGGAGTAGGCCATTCGGCCCTTTGAGCCTGCACCGCCATTCAATGAGTTCATGGCTGAACATGCAACTTCAGTACCCCATTCCTGCTTTCTCGCCATACCCCTTGATCCCCCTAGTAGTAAGGACTACATCTAACTCCTTTTTGAATATATTTAGTGAATTGGCCTCAACAACTTTCTGTGGTAGAGAATTCCACAGGTTCACCAGTCTCTGGGTGAAGAAGTTTCTCCTCATCTCGGTCCTAAATGGCTTACCCCTTATCCTTAGACTGTGACCCCTGGTTCTGGACTTCCCCAACATTGGGAACATTCTTCCTGCATCTAACCTGTCTAAACCCGTCAGATTTTTAAACGTTTCTATGAGATCCCCTCTCATTCTTCTGAACTCTAGTGAATACAAGCCCAGTTGATCCAGTCTTTCTTGATATGTCAGTCCCGCCATCCAGGGAATCAGTCTGGTGAACCTTCGCTGCACTTCCTCAATAGCAAGAATGTCCTTCCTCAAGTTAGGAGACCAAAACTGTACACAATACTCCAGGTGTGGCCTCACCAAGGCCCTGTACAACTGCAGTAACACCTCGCTGCCCCTGTACTCAAATCCCCTCGCTATGAAGGCCAACATACCATTTGCCTTCTTCACCGCCTGCTGCACCTGCATGCCAACCTTCAATGACAGATGTACCATGACACCCAGGTCTCATTGCACCTCCCTTTTCCTAATCTGTCACCATTCAGATAATAGTCTGTCTCTCTGTTTTTACCACCAAAGTGGATAACCTCACATTTATCCACATTATACTTCATCTGCCATGCATTTGCCCACTCACCTAACCTATCCAAGTCACTATGCAGCCTCATAGCATCCTCCTCGCAGCTCACACTGCCACCCAACTTAGTGTCATCCGCAAATTTGGAGATACTACATTTAATCCCCTCATCTAAATCATAAATGTACAATGTAAACAGCTGGGGCCCCAGCACAGAACCTTGCGGTACCCCATTAGTCACTGCCTGCCATTCTGAAAAGTACCCATTTACTCCTACTCTTTGCTTCCTGTCTGACAACCAGTTCTCAATCCATGTCAGCACACTACCCCCTATCCCATGTGCTTTAACTTTGCACATTAATCTCTTGTGTGGGACCTTGTCGAAAGCCTTCTGAAAGTCCAAATACACCACATCAACTGGTTTCCCCTTGTCCACTCTACTGGAAACATCCTCAAAAAATTCCAGAAGATTTGTCAAGCATGATTTCCCTTTCACAAATCCATGCCGACTTGGGCCTATCATGTCACCTCTTTCCAAATGCGCTGCTATGACATCCTTAATAATTGATTCCATCATTTTACCCACTCCCGATGTCAGTCTGACCGGTCTATAATTCCCTGTTTTCTCTCTCCCTCCTTTTTTAAAAAGTGGGGTTACATTGGCTACCCTCCACTCGATAGGAACTGATCCAGAGTCTATGGAATGTTGGAAAATGACTGTCAATGCATCCGCTATTTCCAAGGCCACCTCCTTAAGTACTCTGGGATGCAATCCATCAGGCCCTAAGGATTTATCGGCCTTCAATCCCATCAATTTCCCCAACACAATTTCCCGACTAATAAGGATTTCCCTCAGTTCCTCCTTCTTACTAGACCCTCTGATCCCTTTTATATCCGGAAGGTTGTTTGTGTCCTCCTTAGTGAATACCGAACCAAAGTACTTGTTCAATTAGTCTGCCATTTCTTTGTTCCCCGTTATGACTTCCCCTGATTCTGACTGCAGGGGACCTACGTTTGTCTTTACTAACCTTTTTCTCTTCACATATGTAGAGAAGCCTTTGCAATCCGTCTTAATGTTCCCTGCAAGCTTCCTCTCGTACTCTATTTTCCCTGCCCGAATCAAAGCCTTTGTCCTCCTCTGCTGAGTTCTAAATTTCTCCCAGTCCCCGGGTTCGCTGCTATTTCTGGCCAATTTGTATGCCACTTCCTTGGCTTTAATACTATCCCTGATTTCCCTTGATAGCCACGGTTGAGTCACCTTCCCTTTTTTATTTTTACGCCAGACAGGGATGTACAATTGTTGTAGTTCATCCATGTGGTTTCTAAATGTCTGCCATTGCCCATCCACTGTCAACCCCTTAAGTATCATTCGCCAATCTATCCCAGCCAATTCACGCCTCATAACCTTCAAAGTTACCCTTCTTTAAGTTCTGGACCATGGTCTCTGATTTAACTGTTTCATTCTCCATCCTAATGCAGAATTCCACCATATTATGGTCACTCTTTCCCAAGGGGCCTCGCACAACGAGATTGCTAATTAATCCTCTCTCATTACACAACACCCAGTCTAAGATGGCCTCCCCCCGAGTTGGTTCCTCAACATATTGGTCTAGAAAACCATCCCTTATGCACTCCAGGAAATCCTCCTCCACTGTATTGCTTCCAGTTTGGCTAGCCCAATCTATATGCATATTAATGTCACCCATTATAACTGCTGCACCTTTATTGCATGCACCCCTAATTTCCTGTTTGATGCCCTCCCCAACATCACTACTACTGTTTGGAGGTCTGTACACAACTCCCACTAACGTTTTTTGCCTTTTGGTGTTCTGCAGCTCTATCCATATAGATTCCACATCATCCAAGCTAAATGTCTTTCCTAACTATTGCATTAATCTCCTCTTTAACCAGCAATGCTACCCCACCTCCTTTTCCTTTTATTCTATCCTTCCTGAATGTTGAATACCCCTGGATGTTGAGTTCCCAGCCCTGATCATCCTGGAGCCACGTCTCCGTAATCCCAATCACATCATATTTGTTAACATCTATTTGCACAGTTAATTCATCCACCTTATTACGGATACTCCTTGCATTAAGACACAAAGCCTTCAGGCTTGTTTTTTTAACACCCTTTGTCCTTTTAGAATTATGATGTAGTGCAGCCCTTTTTGTTTCTTGCCTTTGTTTACTCGGCCTTCCACTATTGCTTTTTACCTTTCTACCATCTGTTTCTGACTCCATATTACTTCGCCCTGTCGCGCTGCACAGGTTCCCATCCCCCTGCCATATTAGTTTAAACATTCCCGAACCTGCCCTGGGAGTGTTTGATGGGACAGTGTAGAGGGAGCTTTACTCTGTATCTAACCCCGTGCTGTACCTGCCCTGGGAGTGTGTGATGGGACAGTGTAGAGGGAGCTTTACTCTGTATCTAACACCCTGTACCTGCCCTGGGAGTGTTTGATGGGACAGTGTAGAGGGAGCTTTACTCTGTATCTAACCCAGTGCTGTACCTGCCCTGGCAGTGTTTGATGGGACAGTGTAGAGGGAGCTTTACTCTGTATCTAACCCCGTTCTGTACCTGCCCTGGGAGTGTTTGATGGGACAGTGTAGAGGGAGCTTTACTCTGTATCTAACCCCCTGTACCTGCCCTGGGAGTGTTTGATGGGACAGTGTAGAGGGAGCTTTACTCTGTATCTAACCCCGTGCTGTACCTGCCCTGGCAGTGTTTGATGGGACAGTGTAGAGGGAGCTTTACTCTGTATCTAACCCCGTGCTGTACCTGCCCTGGGAGTGTTTGATGGGACAGTGTAGAGGGAGCTTTACTCTGTATCTAACCCCATGCTGTACCTGCCCTGGGAGTGTTTGATGGGACAGTGTAGAGGGAGCTTTACTCTGTATCTAACCACATGCTGTACCTGCCCTGGGAGTGTTTGATGGGACAGTGTAGAGGGAGCTTTACTCTGTATCTAACCCCGTGCTGTACCTGCCCTGGGAGTGTTTGATGGGACAGTGTCGAGGGAGCTTTACTCTGTATCTAACCCCGTGCTGTACCTGCCCTGGGAGTGTTTGATGGGACAGTGTAGAGGGAGCTTTACTCTGTATCTAACCCCCTGTACCTGCCTTGGGAGTGTTTGATGGGACAGTGTAGAGGGAGCTTTACTCTGTATCTAACCCCGTGCTGTACCTGCCCTGGCAGTGTTTGATGGGACAGTGTAGAGGGAGCTTTACTCTGTATCTAACCCCGTGCTGTACCTGCCCTGGGAGTGTTTGATGGGACAGTGTAGAGGGAGCTTTACTCTGTATCTAACCCCCTGTATCTGCCCTGGGAGTGTTTGATGGGACAGTGTAGAGGGAGCTTTACTCTGTATCTAACCCCTTGTACCTGCCCTGGGAGTGTTTGATGGGACAGTGTAGAGGGAGCTTTACTCTGTATCTAACCCCGTGCTGTACCTGCCCTGGCAGTGTTTGATGGGACAGTGTAGAGGGAGCTTTACTCTGTATCTAACCCCATGCTGTACATGCCCTGGGAGTGTTTGATGGGACAGTGTAGAGGGAGCTTTACTCTGTATCTAACCCATGCTGTCCCTGGCCTGGGAGTGTTTGATGGGACAGTGTTGAGGGAGCTTTACTCTGTATCTAACCCCGTGCTGTACATGCCCTGGAAGTGTTTGATGGGACAGTGTAGAGGGAGCTTTACTCTGTATCTAACCCATGCTGTCCCTGCCCTGGGAGTGTTTGATGGGACAGTGTTGAGGGAGCTTTACTCTGTATCTAACCCCCTGTACCTGCCCTGGGAGCGTTTGATGGGACAGTGTTGAGAGAGCTTTACTCTGTATCTAACCCCATGCTGTCCCTGTCCTGGGAGAGTTTGATGGGATTGTGTTGTCAGGATGGTGGGTCTGTCAGCTTGCTTTCCTGGCCAGAGCGGTTGTGAATCACTCCCACTCCCTGGTTCTCGAGTTTGGATTTATTAATCAGGGTGTGTTAAAGTACAGCAGACAACTGTTTTGTACAAAGATGGTTTGGGTTATATTCAGGAAAGCAAATAACACAAATACACTCCAATAAAACTGTAAAATCTTACAAAAGGCTTCTAAACAATGGGGAATACTTTCTTGCAGGTAATAAACACAACAGAAATACCTCCCACCTCCCACTTACTCTCTAACCGGGTCAAACTCTTGGGTTCCAGGGATTCATGCTCACCAGATCCTTCCTTTGACAGCTAGGGCTGTTTCACGGTTTTGGGTTTCCTTGGCTATAGCCGGTTTGCCTTGACGTTCCCCGGACATGGTAGAAGACCTCTGCTGCGTATTGAAGGCCAGTTGGGGTGAGTCCGCTGATGCGGTTAGACGCGTTTTGGATTTATCTCTGGGTGAGTACCCAATTTCCTTTGTTAGCAATAGGGTTTTAAGTTCTTTAGGTAATTTTTACCCACTGGATAGTTTAGGCCAACCAAGTCAGTTGGCATTGATGTTCCATTGATTGGTTTTTGACGTTCTTTTCTCCGATGTCACGATGTTTCTTTCTGTGGTTTCTCGCCGAGTGCTCTCGATCTTGTTGTTCCGAAGTGCTTGGTCAGAAAAGTTTTCCTGTGATGGTCAGAAATAGTTCTCTTGGTCCGATAGGCCCTCAATTATACTCTGAGAGGCTGCTTAATCTTCGCGCCAAATCTAACATTTCTTTTGTTTGAGTTTTGCTGCCCATTGATTTTAAGTGGTCTTCTTTGTATAAGTTTTGGCGGGCTAGCTAACTGAAACTTGATTAAAGATTTTAATCTGGCGTTGATCGACTTTTCTGAGTTGATGAACTCTTGCCCATTGTGATAGCACTACTTTGGCTTCGGGAAGTCTGGGCTGAGCCAAATATTTCTATGCACATTGGAGTATGTATGTGATATTTGGGTCCTGTGGGTGGGGTGGATCATGTTTCTCCCGTGATCAATTGTTGAAATGCTAATGTTTTCAGGCAGCCTGACTACCGTTAAACAGCTCCCTCAGACAAAGTGATTAGCTACAATATCCAAATTCTACAGGTAAAGGTTGATCCCGGCCCTCTGTCTCTGCAGCTTTTCCCCACAGGCCCAAACATGCCTTTTAAAATCCCAAACATGGCTAAAACTCGTAGGTTTCTTCCACTTGCATTTTAGGATCCCAAACTTTCTGTTTAATAGTCCCAAATCGAAATTCCTTTTCAGCGAGTCCAAACACTGAGGGATTTCCATGAACTTTGGAATCTTACAGTCCCCCATTTGATACTCTTCATCACAGAGTGTCATCCTAAGTGAACAAAATCCTTGGAACCCGAGAGCTAAAACCTTCCCCTGACCTTTATCTAGCTAAACCCAAACGTACGTTCCCTTTTGAACTGTATTGCTATTTACGGGTAAATTCAGCCATTCCAATTACATTATAGCATAGAGAGGGTCCAACGCCCTTCCATTACTCCAGCTTCACAGAAATGCACAGTAAAACACACACAGTGCAAACATTTTAGTGTTCTATCATATTTTGTGTTTTCCTACCTGATACATTCCTTAAGTTCAGCTTGGGCTCGTCCAGCACCCTCTGGTGCCGGGGATCAAGAAAGACTGGATCAACTGGGCTTGTATTCACTGGAGTTCAGAAGAATGAGAGGGGATCTCATAGAAACATTTAAAATTCTGACGGGGTTAGACAGGTTAGATGCAGGAAGAATGTTCCCAATGTTGGGGAAGTCCAGAACCAGGGGTCACAGTCTGAGGATAAGGGGTAAGCCATTTAGGACCGAGATGAGGAGGAATTTCTTCACCCAGAGAGTGGTGAACCTGTGGAATTCTCTACCACAGAAAGTTGTTGAGGCCAATTCACTAAATATATTCAAAAAGGAGTTAGATGAGGTCCTTACTACTCGGGGGATCAAGGGGTATGGCGAGAAAGCAGGAATGGGGTACTGAAGTTGAATGTTCAGCCATGAACTCATTGAATGGTGGTGCAGGCTAGAAGGGCCGAATGGCCTGCTCCTGCACCTATTTTCTTTGTTTCTATGTTTCTATGTTTCTATGTTTCTCTGCCCCTCACCCTGCAGGTAGTACACCATAAATAAAAAATCATCACGATCTGGCAGAAAACTAAAACGTGGGAAGCTATTCTGATCCAGGGAGGGACCTCTATATTTCTGACAATATCCCACCAGGGTGGAACGGTGATCTCCGAAATCTCGCTCCCTATCTCAACTGTTTTTTGTTCGAGAGTGTAGAAATGTTTCTGTGATACTTCTGCAGCTTTCAGTAGGGCGATAAGATGTTCGGGTAGAGGGGGGATTTCATTTCCAAAATGTGCAACATAACCTTGTAAATTTGTGAAATTGTTATTCACAGTGAGGTGGACAGTAGAGGGTTCAGGAATGGGAACAATCTGTTCCTGGGCCACTTGAACTTCCGCCTCGGGTTTAAAACAAAAACTGCTGTCACTTACCGGACACCAGAAGTGTCCATGTTGGTAGTGGGGCGCACTGGTGGTGACACAATATGTCCCAGCCCCGATGTATGCTACCTGTGGAGGGACATGCTTTTGTGCCATTACCTCCACGGTGCAGTTAATAGGCTGTGTGCCAGCAGCTTTAAACCCGTACTGTGGTCTCAAGTCGGCGTTCAAGTGCTGGGGACACAGTATTACGTGTGCACCCCAGCTCCGGCACCCGGAGAGGTCAGTACCTGTCACAGCGTGCTCCCACTTTATGACATAGGATGCATCTGCTGTGAAACGGACATGTGCACCTCCTTGACTGATCCCAATATTCTCCACCCTGTACACGGGTCGGGCTGTCCCAACCATGACCGGCATCCTTACAACTATCCCCGTGATGGTATGTTGGACTGCCCACAATCCACTGGGACAGGGTAAGCTTCAGAAGCTAGACGGAACTGGCACGGGCTTAGTGAATAACTATACGGTTGGAGGGCTGCGAGGTGCTTGTTGCTGATCCAGGAGGGGACTAAACCTTGCTCTAAATCCTCCAGGTTGTTGCGGCCCTTGCCCAACAACCATGCCCCGTACAGCACACACACCTCATTCCTTGCAGCCTGGTCCGAAGCATTCCTATCCTCCTGTATAAGTACATTTACTGTTTTTGCGTGTCTTTCCAGCTCAGCAATAATCTCCTTTAAATGGACCATCATAGCCTGGTCCTCGTGTAGCTCTGAGCCTACCACTGTGTTCTCTTCCCTTAGGATCTTCTGTGGTTGTTTTTTTTAGACCATTTATCTGCATTTGCAGTTCCATATCGTCCATGCTATTTATCACAGAGGATCCTATATTATATGCAGTGAAAATATTGTTCCAGGTTCCCCTCCTTTGTCTCCCCGTGCCCATAGTGTTTCCAGCGTGTAGTGTGTATAAATCTGCTTTGTCGACGTTGCCAAAATCTAATTCGTAAAATTTCCTGAACATTTCTGTGAGTAGGGCCTGGTATAGCTGCTCTGTCTCCTTTAGGCACCATTCAGGTAAGTGTACTTCTGTAAGGTTTAAGATGACTGAAGCTACTGCATCGTGTACCCCCTGGTATAACACCTCTCCAGTCGGTACTAACACTAACCCATTCTCTGGTCCCTTGGTGGTGGTAGGACACCTTTCTATCACTGTCCGTACTGTCGGGGTCATGGACAGGGGCTTTCTGGTGCGTGCTGCGAGTTCTGTGGCGTTGACTGGGATCGGGGAATGTGGGATCACACATGCTTCCAAGTTCTGATCCCAGCCCATCCCCTCCCCGTCATCCTGCCACTGCCTGGCAAACACAATGGATCCGCCTGTGGGACAGACCCTCTCTGACCCCCACATGCAGACATAGATCCCCTGTTCAGACTCCCACCATTTGTCCCAATACACACTCGCTCCTCCTGGTGCCCGGTAAGTATGGTTACTGAGTCGTTCCCAGTCAGCGACCTGGTCGCCCCGTGTCCCTGCTCAGCTTCCTGAGCCACCACCACCTATCCAGGGGAATCTGCCCCTCACATGTCAAACACACACGCTTCCCCTCAGTGACACTGACCCGCGCTGCAACCACCCGTACCCTGGGGCATGGGATGGAGGCCTCCCCGTAGGCGAACCCGGCCTGGCTGGAGTATCGGGTAGAATTGGACCCCGGCCATCCTGGCCAACTCCTCCTCGTGGAAGTAGGCGGCCACCTCCTCCAAGCCTGGTGTACCACCTCCAGCAGTAACAGTGGGTGCTCTTGCCCCTGAGCACCCAGAGACACGAGATTCCTCGATGTCACCCCTGTGACCATTAGGGCGAGCAGGAGCGAGGCCCCTCTCACCATTCGGGTCCTTCCCTGCAGGGACACAACATAGATAGCCTTGCCCTCGAGAAAAAACAGTTCTCTGGCTCGGCAAAGGTGATCCAGTTCTACAATCCAACGTCAACATTTAAAAAATTCCATCTAAAATACTAAAACTTAAATGAAAACACAATCCTGGAAAAGCCATATACACCGCCACCCGTCCCCGGGTGGCCAAGCTCGGTCCTGCTTGCCCCATGCTTTTTCCGGTCTTGAACATTTGAGTGTACGGTGGCTTGTGCTTTCGAACTCGGAGAATTGTTCCCACGGTAGCTGGGACCTTTCCCGAGTCCCAGATAATGGGCGGAATAGTTCCTCCTGCACTACAGTTCACCACCCCTTGCTGTCGGGCCAGTGAGTCCGCTACTTCTTCAGTGGGTTCCGCACAGCCGGAGGCTGCCAGCTGGGGCCCTCATTTGGTGTCTGGCCCACTGCTACCTCTCCCGTGAGTCCCTCGCCGTTGAAGGCTGCAGGCTGGGGATCCCTATCCCTTGACCTTGGGCATTCTTTTATGGGCTGCAACCTTCCCGGGGCTGAACCACTGAAACTGGGGGTGCTGGTGACCACGGTGTCTTTGGCCGTGGTGTACGGGGAGTCCTTCTTAGGGCTCCGGCTACTGGGGGTGCGTCCGAGTCCCAAATAATTAGGGGGATAGCCCCTCCAGTGATACAATTCACTGCCCGCATCTGTACAGTCTGTGAGTCTGCAACAGTCGCAGGCTGCTGGCTGAGGATCCCTGTCCCTAGAACGGTTCACTGCCCCCAATGTTAGTGGGATGGAGAACGACCCAGTCTGTTCGTTCCCTGTGAGACCCACTAGACTGTACGGGACCCCGTTAGATAGAGGTGAGGCGGTTGGGTTATCTGCATATACAATGGTGCTTGAAGCTCCAGTATCTAGCAGATAGGTCCCTGTCACCTTCTCCATCTCCATCTTAACGCACGGTCTCTTGTGTGCATCGTATTCTAGGGGACACAGATACACAGGTGGTGCCAGTTCTAGTCCTGGGTTGGGATTTGGCGGGGCGGATGGGGTTTCCGTCCCATTGGCCGTAGCTACCTTCCCTGGGCCGCCCAATACAGACCTGAGCGCGGCCACGAACTCCTCGAGGAAAGAGGGAGAGTTCTGTGCTCTGGGTCCGGGTCCGGCCTTTTGGGCAGGTGCTGGGGGTTCCTTAGCTACGTTATCTTTCCAAGGCTTCCTACAATTCTTTCTCCAATGCTCACTTTTCCCGCACACAAAGCAGTTACGCTTGGTGTCAGAAGAGATACCCCCTTCCTGGTGCCATTCCCGCTTTGCTTGGTGGGGCCTTAACTGATGTACCTTCCCCTTGGGTGGGTTCTCCTCCGTCCCTCGCCCGCTCCTAAAATCCAGGGTTAGTTGCCTACTCACTGACTCCTCGGTGGCGTGGGGATCCCTAGGATCGAACCACAGCTCGGCTTTGGCCTTCACCCATGGCAAACTGTTTGCCACCAGGCTCCGGAACCAGTGGGCCCTCTCATCCCGGGTCAAGTGATCCCTGTCGAGGGTCCCACTGCAGGCGCTCTCGTAGACGGGCCACAGCCTGTCTGTGAAAGCTTATGGGGTTTCCCCTGCCTGTTGCATCGTCTGTTCCACTCAGGAGAAGGGACTCCCGTCATTTAGGCCCATAACCTCCAAGACTTCTTCCTTGACCGCAGCGTATGTTCTCTGCCCTCTCTTGCTTTCCGCAGAGAGGGAGACTGGTATACTCTACTGTCTAGGGAGAATAGGAGCATTTTTGCCATTTCGGAGTCGTCGCAACCGCTTATCCCCCCCCCCCCGCCTGTTCCACCACCATGAAGTGGACCGAGGGGTCCCCTTTGTGAGTGAGCTTACCCAGGTGGCTTACCATAGCCCTAAGCTGTTGGGTGCCGTGGGGAACCACGAAGTGACTTTCGAGGGGCCCCTGGCCCCCACCACCATTGGGCGGGCCAAACCTTTGCTGCTGGATTGGGCACATCGGCCCCCGCTCCCGGCCCTTCTCGCATTGTCTCACCCACCTCTCTCTGCTGCCAAACCGAGCGAAAACCCAGGTCCAACCCCAGCACCACAGGGATTGGTCGAAAGTCTCTCCCCGCTCGCCCCTCCTGCTGCCCAATCGGATCGTTCCCCAGCATGACAGCTGGCGACCGAACAGTTTCCCCCTGCTCTCCCAGGTCCACACGGGCCGTACCTGGGCTTATTAGGCGTACCATGCCTTTAGTCTTGGACAGAGCAAGGTTCAGACTATTTATTTGTTGCTGGCAGGGGCCGTGGTCTCCCGACTCAAACCCCCCCTCGTGCTTGCTACTTTGTAAGCTGCCTGGACGTCTCTCAAGCTCTCCTCCTGCTCTTTAATTATCCTGGTGAGGCGGTCGTTTTCTCCCCGTGACACCAGTTCTTGACCCCTCGCTTCGGTGACCTGGCACTGAAGGTAATCCTGGCGGTTTCTATGTGTTTCCACTCACCGTAGTTTCCCTTGCTTTTGCTTGCCCTACTCCTCAAATTATCTCTCCCCCATTCCTCGGACTCACCGAGGTCTGCCTCCAGCGACTCGACTTTCCTGTCCAATTGCTGGATCTGTCGGTGTCGGCAGACTAACCATATTGCTTTCTCCACAGAGCGCTTATGGTCCTTACTCTCAGTCCGTTTGGCTTCAGCGTCCACAGGACGCTCAGCGTACAATAGGTTCAGTACCCATTTCTTTGTTATATTGACTTTCTTGAATATGTAAGAGGAAATCCTCTCTTCCATTTTGGTTCTTTCCTCAAAAACAGTGTCTAATGCATCACCCACTTTTGACCAAGGTCCTGCCGTGGTCGCCATTCTGTAGGGGGTGGTGGATCTGTCAGCTTGCCTTCCCTGACCCAGAGCGGTTGCGAGTCACTCCCATTCCCTGGTTCTCAAGTTTGGATTTATTAATCAGGGTAGGATAAAGTACAGCAGACAACCGTTTGGTACAAAGATGGTTTGGGTTTTATTCAAGAAAGCAAATAACACAAATACACTCCAATAAAACTGTAAAATCTTACGAAAGGGTTCCAAACAATGGGGAATACTTGAATACAGGTAATAAACACAACAGAAATACTTCCCACCTCCCACTTACTCTCTAACTGGGTCAAACTCGAGAGCTCCAGGGATTCATGCACACCAGATCCCTCCTTTGACAGCGAGGGCTGTTTCGCGGTTTCGGGGTTCTTTGGTTGTAGCCGGTTTGCCTTGCCGTACCCCGGACGTGGTAGAAGACCTCTGCCGCTGGATAGTCTCGGCACAAATTGTAGAGTGGAAAACTTGCGTGGACCCCAGTTTCCTTGGTGGTGGATTTACCTGGTTGGTTTCGTCGGTCGTGGTGGTCCGGTTGATGGTGTTTACCAAGACTCTTGGTAGTGATGTTCCACTGATTGGTACTCTTGAAGTCCTTTTCTCCGATGTCACGATGTTCCTTCCTGTGTTTTCTCACTGTGTGCTCCTGACCTTGTTGTTCCGAAGTGATGGTCAGAATAGTTTTCCTCTCGTGTCTTTCTAGGCCCTCAGTGTCTACTCTGAGAGGTTGCTTAATCTTCGCGCCAAATCTAACGTTTCTTTTGTTTGAGTTTTGCTGCCCATTGATTTTAAGTGGTCTTCGTTGTATAAGTTTTGGCGGGCTAGCTAACTGAAACTTGATTAAAGATTTTAATCTGGCGTTGATCGACTTTTCTGAGTTGGTGAGCTCTTGCCCATTGTGATAGCACTGCTTTGGCTTCGGGAAGTCTGGGCTGAGCCAAATATTTCTATGCACATTGGAGTATGTATGTGATATTTGGGTCCTGTGGGTGGGGTGGATCATGTTTCTCCCGTGATCAATTGTTGAAATGCTAATGTTTTCAGGCAGCCTGACTACCGTTAAACAGCTCCCTCAGACAAAGTGATTAGCTACAATATCCAAATTCTACAGGTAAAGGTTGATCCCGGCCCTCTGCCTCTGCAGCTTTTCCCCACACGCCCAAACATGCCTTTTAAAATCCCAAACATTGCTAAAACACGTAGGTTTCTTTCATATGCATTTTAGGATCCCAAACTTTCTGTTTAATAGTCCCAAATCGAAATTCCTTTTCAGTGAGTCCAAACACTGAACATTGGAACCTTACAGGAGCTTTACTCTGTATCTAACCCCGTGCTGTACCTGCCCTGGGAGTGTTTGATGGGACAGTGTAGAGGGAGCTTTACTCTGTATCTAACCCCCTGTACCTGTCCTGGGAGTGTTTGATGAGACAGTGTAGAGAGAGCTTTACTCTGTATCTAACCCCGTGCTGTACCTGCCCTGGGAGTGTTTGATGAGACAGTGTAGAGGGAGCTTTACTCTGTATCTAACCCCCTGTACCTGTCCTGGGAGTGTGTGATGGGACAGTGTAGAGGGAGCTTTACTCTGTATCTAACCCTGTGCTGTACCTGCCCTGGGAGTGTTTGATGAGACAGTGTAGAGAGAGCTTTACTCTGTATCTAACCCCGTGCTGTACCTGCCCTGGGAGTGTGTGATGGGACAGTGTAGAGGGAGTTTTACTCTGTATCTAACCCCTGTACCTGCCCTGGGAGTGTGTGATGGGACAGTGTAGAGGGAGTTTTACTCTGTATCTAACCCCTGTACCTGCCCTGGGAGTGTGTGATGGGACAGTGTAGAGGGAGTTTTACTCCTGTTTTGACACTTTAAATTGGGGTTTATTGAATAATGGTGTTCAGTTTCACGTTCCCAGAAATGACATACACTGCAGTCATGGATCTGTCTCTCGCTTCTGCGTCAGCAGATTGTGGGTTCATGTCCGACTTCAGAGACTTGAGCCCATAATCTTGGCTGACGCTCCCAGTGCAGTACTGAGGGAGCACGGTATTGTTGGAGGGGCAGTACTGAGGGAGTGCTGCACTGTCATAGGGGCAGTACTGAGGGAGCACGGTATTGTTGGAGGGGCAGTACTGAGGAATGCCGCACTGTCGGAGGGTCAGTACTGAGGGAGTGCCGCACTGTCGTAGGGACAGTACTGAGGGAGTGCCGCACTGTCGGAGGGGCAGTACTGAGGGAGTGCCGCACTGTCGGAGGGGCAGTACTGAGGGAGTGCCGCACTGTCGGAGGGGCAGTACTGAGGGAGTGCCGCTCTGTCGGAGGGTCAGTACTGAGGGAGTGCTGCACTGTCGGAGGGGCAGTACTGAGGGAGCGCCGCACTGTCGTAGGGACAGTACTGAGGGAGTGCCGCACTGTCGGAGGGGCAGTACTGAGGGAGTGCCGCTCTGTCGGAGGGTCAGTACTGAGGGAGCGCTGCACTGTCGTAGGGACAGTACTGAGAGAGCGCCGCACTGTCGTAGGGACAGTACTGAGGGAGTGCCGCACTGTCGGAGGGGCAGTACTGAGGGAGTGCCGCACTGTCGGAGGGGCAGTACTGAGGGAGTGCCGCACTGTCGGAGGGGCAGTACTGAGGGAGTGCCGCTCTGTCGGAGGGTCAGTACTGAGGGAGCGCTGCACTGTCGGAGGGGCAGTACTGAGGGAGCGCTGCACTGTCGGAGGGGCAGTACTGAATGAGCGCTGCACTGTCGGAGGGGCAGTACTGAGGGACTGCTGCACTGTCAGAGGTGATTTATCGTTGGTGTCCTGGGGCCAATATTTATCCCTCAATTAGCATCACTGAAACTGATTACCTGGTCACTCACGTATGTCTGTTCCAGTGCAAATTGCTGGGTTTCCTGCAATGCTGCTGTCAAAACTTCAGAAAGTACTTCCTTGGCTGTGACGTGTTTTGGGACATCCAGAGGTTGTGAACAGTGCTGTAGAGATGTAAAAACATTCCCATGATTTATTAATGTGGTTTAACAAGCAAAATGCGGTTTGTGGTAGAATGTGCAGGTCACACATACATCATTTATGCTTGCCGATTGATTCATTTCTAAAGTTGGGCCGATAATAGATGTGGGATTTGCTGTGACTTTTAATTCCTGACCTCCAACTAAAGCCCCACTGCCCTTTCATCTCCTCCTGCTTTATATGATCTGTTAATCCTCCCCAGCCTTATCACTGCCAGCATTGCATTCTCACAGACCTGTCGATCACTGCACGTAACATCGTCCATCTCCGCTGCCTCATCTCATCCGCTGCTGAAACCCTCATCCGTGCTTTTGTTACCTCCGGACTTGACTATTCCAATGCACTCCTGGCCGGCCTCCCACGTTCTACCCGACCTAAACTCGAGGTAATCCAAAACTCGGCAGCCCGTGTCCTAACTCACACCGAGTCCCACTCACCCATCACCCCCTGTGCCCCGTGTCCTAACTCGCACCGAGTCCCACTCACCCATCACCCCCTGTGCCCCGTGTCCTAACTCACACCAAGTCCCACTCACCCATCACCCCCTGTGACCCGTGTCCTAACTCGCACCAAGTCCCGCTCACCCATCACCCCTTGTGCCCCGTGTTCTAACTCGCACCAAGTCCCGCTCACCCATCACCCCTTGTGCCCCGTGTTCTAACTCGCACCAAGTCCCGCTCACCCATCACCCCCTGTGTTCCGTGTCCTAACTCGCACCAAGTCCCGCTCACCCATCACCCCTTGTGCCCCGTGTTCTAACTCGCACCAAGTCCCACTCACCCATCACCCCCTGTGCTCACTGACCTACATTGGCTCCCAGTTAAGCAACACCTCGATTTCAAAATTGTCATCCTTGTTTACAAATCCCTCCATGGCCCTCGCCCCTCCCTATCTCTGTAATTTCCTCCAGCCCCACAACCCCCCGAGATGTCTGCACTCCTCTAACTCTGCCCTCCTGACCATCCCTGATTATAATCGCTCCACCATCGGTGGCCGTGCCTTCAGCTGCCTGGGCCCCAAGCTCTGGAACTCCCTCCCTCAACCTCTCCGCCTCTCTACCTCTCTCTCCTCCTTCAAGAAGCTCCTTAAAACCGACCTCTCTGACCCAGCTTTTGGTCACCTGCCCTGATATCTCCTTATGTGGCTCAGTGTTAAATTTTAAAAAATGTCATAGTACTCCTGTGAAGCGCCTTGGGTTGTTTCACGACATAAAAGGCGCTATATAAATACAAGATGTTACTGTTGCTGCCCTATTTCAGAAATGTTAGTGTCCTTGACCAGGCTAACATCCCCAGCATTGAAGCACTGACCACACTTGACCAGCTCCGCTGGTCAGGGCCACATTGTCCACATGCCAGACACGAGACTCCCAAAGCAAGCGCTCTACTCGGAACTCCTTCAGGGCAAACGAGCCAAAGGTGGTCAGAGGAAACGTTACAAGGGACCACCCTCAAAGCCTCCCTGATAAAGTGCAACATTCCCACTGACACCTGGGAGTCCCTGGCCAAAGACCAGTCCGCCCTAAGTGGAGGAAGTGCATCCAGGAGGGGGCTGAGCACCTCGAGTCTCGTCGCCGAGAGCATGCAGAAACCAAGCGCAGGCAGTGGAAGGAGCGTGCGGCAAACCGGTCCCACCCTCCCCTTCCCTCAGCGACTGTCTGTCCCACCTGTGACAGGGACTGTGGGTCCCATATTGGACTGTTCAGCCACCTAAGGACTCACTTTTAGAGTGGAAGCAAGTCTTCCTCGATTCCGAGGGACTGCCTATGATGATGATTTCGAGATGGAGAGAGGGCTGTCTCCACGTTAATCGTACAATGCTCCCTGGACTCAGTGTCGTTCTAGAGAGGGTGCAGAGGAGATTTACTGGGATGCTGCCAGGAATGGAGAATCTTAGTTATGAGGACAGATTGGATAGGCTGGATTTGTTCTCATAGGAACAGAGGAGGTTGAGAGGAGACCTCATTGAGCTGTACAAAATATTGAGGGGCCTGGACATAGTGGATACAAAGGGCCTATTTCCATTGATGGAGGGGTCTAATACGAGGGGGCATAGTCTTAAGGTGGTTGGTGGAAGGTTTAGAGGGGATTTGAGGGGGGGGCGGGGTGTGGGGGAGGGCTTCTTTACACAGAGGGTTATGGGGATCTGGAACACGCTGCCTGGAAGAGTGGTGGATGCAGAAACCCTCACCAGTTTTAAGAGATGGTTGGATCGGCGCTTATAGTGCTGTAACCTGCAGGGTTACGGACCGAGAGCTGGTAATTGGGATTAGACTGAATAATCTTTTGTTGGACGGTGCAGATATAATGGTAAGTACTGCAGGGGATAGAATGCGGCCAGGGTGATCTCCTGGACTAGTGTCGATCGCCTGGATGGGTCGGAGAGGAATTTTCCCAGATATTTTCTCCCTAAATTGGCCTGGGTTTTTATCTGGTTTTTGCCTCTCCCAGGAGATCACATGGCTCCGGTTGGGGTGGAGTGTAGAATGTTTCAGTGTAAGGGGTGTCGCAGTTGTGTGGGGCGGACTGGTTGGGCTGGGTGCACTTTGCCTTTCCGCCATTGTTCATGGGTTTATATGTAACCTTCAGGGCTGCTGACCGAGGGCCGTGTGGCTCTTTGTCGGCCGACGCGGACACGATGGGCCAAGATGGCCTCCTTCTGCGCTGTAAATTTCTATGTTTGCTCAGTCCACCGTCCACTTTTCTGTCAACCACCCCACTTTCCCCTCCGCAACAGGCGCCCTAGTCCTCCGTTGTTGGGCGGCTAGTTACTCAGGTGGCCTACAGAACAAGTAGCTCACACACTCGCCCCTGCTATTCCCCCGTGCGCTGTATCACTTTGATATCTTGTCTATTGATATTCTGGCAAATATGAAAAGATTTCTCCCAGTCTTTGAACACAGTTGGTGCGACTGTGCGCTAAACCTTCAGATCCTGTTTCCCTTGATCTGGCCTGCTGTTGCAGTTGGTTTAACAAAGGCCCTCCCATTGCCTTGTCAGTTCTTAATAGCATCAACACAGGAGCAGGAACTCCATACCTCAGCTTTCACAAACTCCGCACGCACTTGACATCAGGTTCTGGGATCGGAAATAAAACAGAATGATATAGCTTGGCTTCAACCCCTCAGGAGCTCAGCCAGCGCTTTCCAGCCAACGGTGCGCCTCTTTGAAGTGTGGGCGCTCTTGTAATGTGGGAAACGCAGCCACCAATTTCTGCACAGCAAGCTCCCACACACAGCAATGAGATGATCTGAGCCGATGGTGGTGTTGGCTGAGGGCCCCAGGGCAACCAGGGAAACGCCACGCGTTCTTCTTCCAACAGTGGCTGTGGGAGCTTTTACATCCACCCGAGAGGGCAGACGGGGCCTCGGTTTAAGGTCTCATCTGAGGGAGGGAGGGAGGGAGGGAGGAAGGGAGGGAGAGAGGGAGAAAGCGAGGGCGGAGGGAGAAAGGGAGGGAGGGAGAAAGGGAGGGAGGAAGGGAGGGAAGGAGGGAGGAAGGGAGGGAGAGAGAGAGGGAGGGAGGAAGAGAGAGAGAAGGAGGGAGAGAGAGGGAGGGAGGAAGGAAGGGAGGGAGGGAGGGAGGAAGGAAGGGAGGGAGGGAAGGAGAGAGGGAAGGAGGGAGGGAAGGAAGGAGGGAGAGGGAGGGAGAGAGAGGGAGGGAGGGAGAGAGGATGAAGGGAGGGAGAGAGGGAGGAATGGAGGGAGGGAGGGAAGGAGGGAGGAAGGATGGGAGGGAGAGAGAGAGAGAGAGAGAGGGAAGGAGGGAGGGAGAGGAAGGGAGGAAGGAAGGGAGGAAGGGACGGAGGGAGGGACAGAGGGAGAGAGAGGGAGGGAGGAAGGGAGGAAAGACTTGCATTTATATAGCACCTTTCACAAGCACCGGACGTCTCAAAGCGCTTTACAGCCAATGAAATACTTTCGGAGTGTGGTCACTGTTGTAATGTGGGAAACGCAGCAGCCAATGTGCGCACAGCAAGCTCCCATACACAGCAATGTGACAATGGCCCAGATCACCTGGTGTAGTGATGTTGATTGAGGATAAGTATTGGCCCCAGGACACCGGGGAGAACTCCCACTGCTGTTCTGCGAACTCGTGGCCCCGGGATCTTTTGCATCCACCTGAGAGGGGCAGACGGGGCCTCGGGTATTGTGCTCAAGTGTCTGGAGTGGGACTTGAACCGACAACCTTCTCACTTCGATGCAAGAGAGTGCGACCCAATTGGGGGAGTGGCGGGGGGGCGGAAGTTCTTTACAGAGTGGATTATTGGTTTCCGACTGCTTGGCCACAGCGAGTGGTTGAGACAAAAGCCATTGATTCTGCCATGTTACAACAGTGACTACACTTCAAAAGTACTTCATTCTCTGTAAAGTGCCTCGGGGCATACTGATGCCATGAAATGCGCTGTAGAAACACGGGTTCTTCCAATGCGGACAACCAAAGTGGATCCTGTGATAGATCTGATTAAAGGACTCGATAGGGGAGATAGGAGAAAGAATTTCTTCTGGTGGCAGGAGACCAGATCAAGGGGACAGAACCTTAAAATTAGAGCCAGGCCGTTCGGGGGTAATGTCAGGAAGAGCAGGGGGAGTTCTCACCGGTGTCCTGGGGCCAATATTTATCCCTCAATCAACATCACAAAAAAACAGATTATCTGGGCCATTATCACATTGCTGTTTGTGGGAGCTTGCTGTGCGCAAGTTAGCTACCGCGTTTCCCACATTACAACTGTCATTACGCTCCGAAATTACTTCATTGGCTGTAAAGCGCTTTGAGACGTCCGCTGGCCGTGAAAGGCGCTATATAAATGTAAGTCTGTCCTTTTTCTTCACACAAAGGAGGGAGAGAGAGGAAGGGAGGAAGGAAGGGGGGAGGGAGCGAGGGAGGAAGGGAAGGAGGGAGGGACAAAGGGAGAGAGGGAGAGAGAGGGAGGCTGGGCACCAATTGAACATTTCAAAATTGAGATTGAAAGGTTTATGTTCGGCAAGTGATTTGTTAAGGGTGATGGAAAGAAGGAGGGTCGACGGAGTTAAGATACCGATCAGCCTTGATATAATTGAAAGGTAGAGCATGCTTCTGAATGGGCCTCCTCCTGTTCCTGTGTAACAAACTCGAGGGGCTGAATGGGCCTCCTCCTGTTCCTGTGTAACAGTCTCGAGGGGCTGAATGGGTCTCCTCCTGTTCCTGTGTAACAAACTCGAGGGGCTGAATGGGTCTCCTCCTGTTCCTGTGTAACAGGCTCGAGGGGCTGAATGGGCCTCCTCATGTTCCTGTGTAACAGGCTCGAGGGGCTGAATGGGCCTCATCCTGTTCCTGTGTAACAGGCTCGAGGGGCTGAATGGGCCTCCTCATGTTCCTGTGTAACAGGCTCGAGGGGCTGAATGGGCCACCTCCTGTTCCTGTGTAACAGGCTCGAGGGGCTGAATGGACCTCCTCATGTTCCTGTGTAACAGGCTCGAGGGGCTGAATGGGCCTCCTCCTGTTCCTGTGTAACAGGCTCGAGGGGCTGAATGGGCCTCCTCATGTTCCTGTGTAACAGGCTCGAGGGGCTGAATGGGCCTCATCCTGTTCCTGTGTAACAGGCTCGAGGGGCTGAATGGGCCTCCTCATGTTCCTGTGTAACAGGCTCGAGGGGCTGAATGGGCCACCTCCTGTTCCTGTGTAACAGGCTCGAGGGGCTGAATGGACCTCCTCATGTTCCTGTGTAACAGGCTCGAGGGGCTGAATGGGCCTCATCCTGTTCCTGTGTAACAGGCTCGAGGGGCTGAATGGGCCTCCTCATGTTCCTGTGTAACAGGCTCGAGGGGCTGAATGGGCCACCTCCTGTTCCTGTGTAACAGGCTCGAGGGGCTGAATGGACCTCCTCATGTTCCTGTGTAACAGGCTCGAGGGGCTGAATGGGCCTCATCCTGTTCCTGTGTAACAGGCTCGAGGGGCTGAATGGGCCTCATCCTGTTCCTGTGTAACAGGCTCGAGGGGCTGAATGGGCCACCTCCTGTTCCTGTGTAACAGGCTCGAGGGGCTGAATGGACCTCCTCATGTTCCTGTGTAACAGGCTCGAGGGGCTGAATGGGCCTCATCCTG
This sequence comes from Pristiophorus japonicus, assembly GCF_044704955.1. NCBI lineage: Eukaryota > Metazoa > Chordata > Chondrichthyes > Pristiophoridae > Pristiophorus > Pristiophorus japonicus. The sequence goes on along the minus strand of NC_092011.1, from coordinate 18,562,008 downwards.
TTCCTGTGTAACAGGCTCGAGAGGCTGAATGGGCCTCCTCCTGTTCCTGTGTTAAATGAAATGTCTCTGGACTGTCAGAGTATTGGATCTCTTACTTTTGGTTCTGCGAGCTGGTTCCAGTCTGATTGTGTCACATGTCGTGAATATTTGTCGATGGTGCTGGTATGGATCTTGAGTGAAATGCGTTTGAACAGACTGGTCCTGATCCTGAATTCCCATCACTGCCTCAGCCAGTGAGTCAACTCGAGAAGCAATCTGACCACCTGTAATGGTGCAACGATTGCTGAAATGTGTTGGAGATTAATGTGGTGTATCAGGCCTGCAGCTTGGGGGCTTGGAACGGACTTGTATTATTGGCCTCTCAGCTTATCTAACGTGCCCCAGTTATGACCCTCGCTGAAGCACAGGAGAGCTTTGGGAATCTGGTACAAGACCATAGGGTATATTTTTTTTCACATCTCCAAACACTTGGGGTTATTTCTAGAATGATAGGGATAGACATTCCATTTTTGGTCATCGAACCACAGAAATTTACAGCACGGAAGGAGGCCATTTTGACCCATCATGTCCACGCCGGCCGACTAAGAGCCATCCAGCCTAATCTCACTTTCCTTCTCTCTGGGTTATGGAACTTCACGTGCACATCCAACTGTGGTGAGGGTTTCTGCCTCTACCAACCTTTCAGGCAGTGAGTTCCAGATACCCACCATCATCATAGACAGTCCCTCGAAGCGAGGATGACTTGCTTCCACACCAAAAAATGATGAGTTCACAGATGTTTCAATGAAGAACCTAATATTCCAGATCCCGAACTACATCCTGAAGGGTGGAAGATGCCTGTGGGTGGATTTTTTTAACGTGGGGTGACCGTTGCACACCAGCCACCACACGGGCTCGACAGAGCGAGGTCTTGGTCCAGTGGCAAGGGTTGACCAGGACGACTGGAGACCTGCTCTGCTGCACGGACCTAGTGCGCACATATCGTAGTGTGGGCTGGCCCCGGGCCCTCGCCTCTTCTGGGCCCCGAACTCTCGCCTCTCCCGGGCCCCGAACTCTCGCCTCTCCCGGGCCCCGAACTCTCGCCTCTCCCGGGCCCCGAACTCTCGCCTCTCCCGGGCCCCGAACTCTCGCCTCTTCTGGGCCCCGAACTCTGGCCTCTCCCGGGCCCCGAACTCTCGCCTCTCCCGGGCCCCGAACTCTCGCCTCTCCCGGGCCCCGAACCCTCGTATCTCCCGGGCCCCGAACTCTCGTCTCTCCCGGGCCCCGAACTCTCGCCTCTCCCGGGCCCCGAACCCTCGTATCTCCCGGGCCCCGAACTCTCGTCTCTCCCGGGCCCCGAACTCTCGCCTCTCCCGGGCCCCGAACTCTCGCCTCTCCCGGGCCCCGAACTCTCGCCTCTCCCGGGCCCCGAACTCTCGCCTCTTCTGGGCCCCGAACTCTCGCCTCTCCCGGGCCCCGAACTCTCGTATCTCCCGGGCCCCGAACTCTCGTCTCTCCCGGGCCCCGAACTCTCGCCTCTCCCGGGCCCCGAACTCTCGCCTCTCCCGGGCCCCGAACTCTCGCCTCTCCCGGGCCCCGAACTCTGGCCTCTCCCGGGCCCTGAACTCTGGCCTCTCCCGGGCCCCGAACTCTGGCCTCTCCCGGGCCCCGAACTCTGGCCTCTCCCGGGCCCCGAACTCTCGCCTCTCCTGGGCCCCGAACTCTCGCCTCTCCCGGGCCCCGAACTCTCGCCTCTCCCGGGCCCCGAACTCTGGCCTCTCCCGGGCCCCGAACTCTGGCCTCTCCCGGGCCCCGAACTCTCGCCTCTCCCGGGCCCCGAACTCTGGCCTCTCCCGGGCCCTGAACTCTCGCCTCTCACGGGCCCCGAACTCTCGCCTCTCCCGGGCCCCGAACTCTGGCCTCTCCCGGGCCCCGAACTCTGGCCTCTCCCGGGCCCCGAACTCACGCCTCTCCCGGGCCCTGAACTCTCGCCTCTCATGGGCCCCGAACTCTCGCCTCTCCCGGGCCCCGAACTCTCGCCTCTCCCGGGCCCCGAACTCTGGCCTCTCCCGGGCCCCGAACTCTCGCCTCTCCTGGGCCCCGAACTCTGGCCTCTCCCGGGCCCCGAACTCTCGCCTCTCCCGGGCCCCGAACTCACGCCTCTCCCGGGCCCCGAACTCTGGCCTCTCCCGGGCCCCGAACTCACGCCTCTCCCGGGCCCCGAACTCTCGCCTCTCCCGGGCCCCGAACTCTGGCCTCTCCCGGGCCCCGAACTCTCGCCTCTCCCGGGGCCCCGAACTCACGCCTCTCCCGGGCCCCGAACCCTCGCCTCTCCCGGGTCCCGAACTCTCTCCTCTCCCGGGCCCCGAACTCTGGCCTCTCCCGGGCCCCGAACTCTCTCCTCTCCCGGGGCCCCGAACTCACGCCTCTCCCGGGCCCCGAACCCTCGCCTCTCCCGGGTCCCGAACTCTCTCCTCTCCCGGGTCCCGAACTCTCTCCTCTCCCGGGCCCCGAACCCTCGCCTCTCCCGGGTCCCGAACTCTCTCCTCTCCCGGGCCCCGAACTCTGGCCTCTCCCGGGCCCCGAACTCTGGCCTCTCCCGGGCCCCGAAATCTCGCCTCTCCCGGGCCCCGAACTCTGGCCTCTCCCGGGCCCCGAACTCTCGCCTCTCCCGGGCCCCGAACTCTGGCCTCTCCCGGGCCCCGAACTCAGGCCTCTCCCGGGCCCCGAACTCTGGCCTCTCCCGGGCCCCGAACTCTGGCCTCTCCTGGGCCCCGATCACGTCCCTCTACAATCTCTCGCCGATCCTTCGCCCCGACCTCACCGCTCCTGCTGTACCTGCCCACGCTCCAATCACCGACCTGGACCTTGATGACGTCACTCTTCACTGCCGTCGCCCTCCTGCACCAGCTCGCACTCTACCCTGCCGTGGTACGCTCCACGCTGCCCCCGGACCGCAGCTCACCACTCCCCCACCACCCTCTGGGTGAAGACATTTCCCCTCAAATCCCCTCTAAACCTTCCCTCAATTACTTTAAATCTCTGCCCCCAGGTTGTTGACCCCTCTGCCCAGGGAAATAGGTCTTTCCTATGCACTCTATCCAGGCCCCTCATAATTTTGTACACCTCAATCAGGTCTCCCCTCAGCCTCCTCTGTTTTAAAGAAAACAAACCCAGCCTATCCAATCTTTCCTCATAGCTAAAATTCTCCAGTCCCAGCAACATCCTGGTAAATCTCCTCTGCACCCTCTCCAGTGCAATCACATCCTTCCTGTAATGTGGTGACCAGAACTGCACGCAGTACTCCAGCTGTGGCCTAACCAGTGTTTTGTACAGTTCAAGCATAACCTCCCTGCTCTTGTATTCTATGCCTCGGCAAATAAAGGCAAGTATTCCATGTGCCTTGTTAACCACCTTATCTAGCTGGCCTGCTACTTTTACGCCAAAAATACCGCTGTGACTCCGCCACCATTCCAAGGCCTAACATTCGGGATAAATTGCGGCCAGTTTGCACGAGGATTCACGGGGCACAGCACGAATTTTCTGCAACTTTTCTCCGAGGCCGATACCACTGAGAGGTTAGAACTATGCCAAAGACCGAACAGGGTGGGACTCTTTGCTCTAGGAAAGGCAAGGCTGAGAGGTAACCTGATCGAGATTATGAAGGGGTTCAGTCGGGGAGATGGAGTGGAGATGTTCCCACTTGTGTGGGGGAGACCAGAACTAGGGGCTATCAGTATAAGAGAGTCAGTAATAAACTCAATGGGGAATTCAGGAGAAAGTTCTTTACCCAGAGAGAGGGGTGAGAATGTGGAACTCGCTCCCACAGGGAGGGGTTGAGGTGAATAGTATCGATATATTTAAGGGGAAGCTGGATAAAGACATGAGGGAGAAAGTAATGGAAGGAGATGGTGATGGGGTGAGATGGAGAGGGGAGGGAGGGGGCTGGTGTGGAACATAAACCCCGGCACGGAGCGCTGGGACCGAAGGTGTCATGTATGTAACACCACTGTATTACTGTATACACTCAGCCTAGATGCACACCTTGACCACAAGGGGTGAACTTGTGGGAGACACTCCTTACCTGATCACACAGGTATAAAAAGGGAGGTCCCTCGCAGGGCCATTGGCTTTGGAGTCCTGTGAATAAAGAGCAGGTCACAGAGTGACCTTGTCCCCAGAATGTGCCTCGTGTGGTTTCATGTGGTAGAGTAAGGACTTTACATTGGCGGCGTGAAACGGGAATTCACGACCCACGAGAATAGCCACCAGTACCACAGAGGAACGGTACTGTGTTGGGGAAGACTGGGATGATTTTATCGAGAGACTTCAGCAAAGTTTCGTTATGATAGAATGGCTGGGGGATGCAGCGGCTGACAAGCAAAGGGCTGATCTTTTGACCAGCTGCAGACCAAAGACTCACGCGCTCATGAAGGACTTACTGGCACCTGAAAAGCCGGCGGACCAAACCTTTGAAGAATTTAGCAAATTGATCGGGGAGCACCTCAAACCGGCGAGTAGCGTACATATGGCGCGACACAGATTCTACACCTACCGACGTCGTGAAGGACAGAGCATACCGGACTTCGTAGCGGACCTCCGGCGTTTGGCCAGCCTCTGTAAGTTCACAGATGCCTGCAGCGGGGAGAAGCTAAGGGACTTCTTTATCGAGGGCATCGGTCATGCGGGAATTTTCCGCAAATTAATTGAGACCAAGGATTTGACCTTGGAAGCGGTGGCGTTGTTAGCTCAAACTTTCATGGTGGGGGAGGAAGAGACGAAAATAATATACGTGTGCAATTCTGCCTCTAACGCAGCGATGGATCAGGGAGTCAACATCATCAATGCGACTCAGAGCCCCACAGGCAGGCAGGGGCAGTCCGACACTCCCCAGGCAGCAATAGACCCCAGAGTAGGACTTGAACAGAGACAATGGCAGGCTGAACGGACAATCCCGCCATCACAGTGGACAATGCGGCCCGGGATGGGGCCATTGACACCCACTAATAGGTTACTTAAGAGCAGTCAAAGGGACAGTCAGCGCGGAATGCCTGGCCATAGTCCCTTTGTTCCCAACAATGGAAACTTTAACTCATGCTGGAGGTGTGGGGGAAAACACTCAGCTAGATCTTGCAGATTTCAACAGTTTGTCTGCAGGAACTGCAATCTCAGTGGCCATTTAGCTCGAATGTGCAGGAAGTCTGCAACCAGACTAATATATGAGGCGGATGAACCAGAAGAGGGTTCTTTGAGTCAGGATGACTCTTGGGGCAAATCGATGGACGCCGAGGTTCAGCGGGTCCATGTGGCGAATATTCACAGTTCATACACCAGAACTCCACCAATGATGCTGAGGGTTTTATTAAACGGTATCCCAGTACTCATGGAGCTGGACACTGGGCCAGCCAGTCACTCATGGGCGTTCAGCAATTTGAGAAGCTGTGGCCACTTAAAGCCAGTAGATTAGCAGGTATCGAGACACAATTACGGACTTACACTAAAGAAATCATTGCGGTGCTAGGCAGTGCAATGTTGACTGTCACACACAATGGGTTAGTGAATCGGCTGCCACTCTGGATTGTCCCGGGTAATGGTCCCGCACTGTTGGGGAGGAGCTGGTTAGCTGAGATGAACTGGAAATGGGGGGATGTTCACACAATGTCATCTGTGGAGCGAAGTTCGTGCTCACAAGTCCTGCAACAATTCGATTCACTATTCCCAACCTGGCGTCGGGACTTTCAAAGGCACTAAAGTAGTGATACACATCACCCCGGACACCAGGCCAGTGCACCACAAAGCCAGAGTGGTGCCGTATGTGATGCGGGAAACGATCGAGAGCGAATTGGACCAGCTGTTGAGAGAGGGCATCATCTCACCTGTTGAATTCAGTGACTGGGCGAGCCCCATCATTCCCGTCCTAAAAGTGGATGGCTCTGTCAGGATCTGTGGTGATTACAAGGCCACCATCAATCGGGTGTCCCTACAAGACCAATACCCGCTCCCGAGAGCGGAGGACCTCTTCGCCACGCTGGCAGGAGGCAAGCTGTTCACCAAGTTGGACCTCACTTCAGCCTACATGACCCAGGAACTGGCCGACGAATCTAAACTACTGACCACCATCACCACGCACAAGGGACTGATCCTTTATAACAGGTGCCCATTTGGCATTCGATCAGCGGCCGCGATTTTTCAATGTAACATGGAAAGCCTGCTTAAATCCATTCCTGGAACGATCGTATTCCAGGACGACATCCTCATCATGGGACAAGACACCGAGGAACACCTCCACAACCTGGAGGAGGTGCTACGCTGACTGGATCGGGTAGGCCTGCGACTCGAAGTCTAAATGTGTGTTTTTAGCTCCTGAGGTTGAGTTTCTGGGCAGGAGGGTTGCTGCAGATGGGATTCGGCCCACCGAATCCAAAACAGAGGCGATTCGATGAGCACCCAGGCCCTGCAACATATCGGAGTTGCGTTCATTCCTGGGACTGTTGAACTGTTACGGGAACTTTCTGCCGAACTTGAGCACGTTGTTGGAGCCGCTACACGTGCTCCTGCGTAAGGGTTGCGATTAGTTTTGGGGGGACTGTCAGGAACGGGCTTTTGATCGGGCGCGGAAACTACTATGTTCAAACAAGTTGTTGACCCTGTACGACCCCTATAAAAAATTGGTTCTGACAAGTGATGCATCGTCCTATGGGGTTGGGTGCGTGTTGCAGCAGGGCAATGCTGAGGGTCAACTACAACCTGTGGCTTATGCCTCCAGGTCGCTCTCTCAAGCAGAACGGGGATATGGGATGGTCAAGAAGGAAGCGCTTGCATCTGTCTATGGTGTAAAAAAAATGCATCAGTACCTGTTTGGTAGGAAGTTTGAATTAGAAACGGACCACAAGCCGTTAACATCCCTGTTGTCAGACAGCAAGACTATCAATGCCAATGCACCAGCTCGCATACAGCGATGGGCTCTCACGCTGGCTGCTTATGACTACTCCATCCGGCACCGGTCGGCAACTGAAAACTGTGCAGACACGCTCAGCAGGCTTCCACTGACCATCACCGAGGGGGCAGCGGAGCAAAGCGCCGAGATGGTCATGGCTGTCGATGCCTTTGACAGCGCAGGCTCCCCTATCACAGCCTGCCAGATCAAAATCTGGACAAACAGAGACCACCTCCTATCCCTGATTAAGAAATGTGTCCTGACTGGGGATTGGGCGCCTGCACACGGAGCATGCCCTGAGGAGGTCAGACTGTTCCACAGACGGATGGATGAGCTCTCCATCCAAGCCGACTGGCTTCTATGGGGCAGCTGGGTAGTTATGCCCCAGAAGGGCATGAAGGCATTCATCAGGGAACTCCACAGCAAGCACCCAGGCATTGTGCTGATGAAGGCCATTGCCCGGTCACACGTTTGGTGGCCTGGAATTGATTCAGACCTGGAACACTGTGTTCGCAGGTGCATGACGTGTGCCCAGCTGGGTAATGCCCCCAGGGAGGCCCCGCTCAGCCCGTGGGCCTGGCCCACTAGGCCATGGTCACGCATTCATGTTGACTACGCGGGCCCATTCATGGGAAAGATGTTCCTTATTGTAGTAGATGCGTACTCGAAATGGATCGAGTGCATCATTCTGAATTCATGCACGTCATCCACCACCGTGGAAAGCCTATGTGCGATCTTCACAGCCCATGGCTTGCTGGACATCCTGGTTAGTGATAATGGCCCATGTTTCACAAGCTATGAATTCCAGGAGTTTATGTTGGGCAATGGCATCAACCACGTCAGGACGGCGCTGTTCAAGCCAGCCTCCAATGGCCAGGCGGAACGTGCGGTCCAAATCATTAAGCAAGGTATGCTCAGGATTCAGGGACCCTCCCTACAATGCCGCCTGTCGCGTCTCCTATTGGCCTATAGATCCCGACCGCACTCACTCACGGGGGTCCCGCCCACAGAGCTACTAATGAAACGGACACTCAAAACTCGGTTGTCCCTCATCCACCCAGTCCTGACTGACATAGTTGAGGGCAAGCGCAAGTTACAAAACGAGAACCATGACCGTAATGCGAGGGGGAGATGTATAGAAATAAATGATCCTGTATTCGTCCTCAATCACGCCATGGGGCCCAAATGGCTTGAGGGCACTGTAATTGACAAAGAGGGGAACAGGGTCATCGTGGTAAAACTCAACAATGGTCAGATATGCCGTAAGCATCTGGACCAAGTGAAAAAAAGGTTCAGCGTGGACACTGAGGAACCTGAAGAAGACCATGAGATGGAGCTCACACCACCGCCAGTGAATGAGCAACAAGAGCAATCAGAAGAATGCACAGTCCCTGCGGTCAGCCCGGACAGGCCGGAATCACCACAGGTGACAGACACTCACGTCAGTGTCCAACAACCAGAGCCCCAACTGCGGCACTCCACGAGGGAGCGTAGACCACCTGAAAGACTAAACCTATGATCCCAATAAGACTTTGGGGGGAGGGAAGGTGATGTCATGTATGTAACCACAATGTAACACCACTGTATTACTGTATACACTCAACCTAGATGCACACCTTGACCACAAGTGGTGAACTTGTGGGAGACTCTCCTTACCTGATCACACAGGTATAAAAAGGGAGGTCCCACACAGGGTCATTGTCTTTGGAGTCCTGTAAATAAGGAGAGCAGGTCACAGAGTGACCTTGTCCCCAGAATGTGCCTCACGTGGTTTCATACTGTTGAGTAAGGACTTTACAGAAGGAAATTGGAATCTGTCTAAAAATAGAGGGTGCCGTAATAATTGGCACAAAGGTTCCCGTTGATGGGAAAAAGGGGAGGGCAGCAAGACACTGGGAGAAAAGGCCTTAAAACATCGCAATGGATCTTCTTATAAGAACATAAGAAATAGGAGCAGGAGTCGGCCATTCGGCCCCTCAAGCCTGCTCCGCCATTTAATACGACCGTGGCTGATCCGATCATGGACTCAGCTCCACTTCCCCGCCCGATCCCCATAACACTTTACTCCCTTATCGCTCAAAAATCTGTCTATCTCCACCTTAAATATATTCAATGACCCAGCCTCCACAGCTCTCTGGGCAGAGAATTCCACAGATTTACAACCCCCTGAGAGAAGAAATTCCTCCTCATCTCAGTTTTAAATGGGCGGCCCCTTATTCTAAGATTATGCCCCCTAGTTCTAGTCTCCTCCATCAGTGGAAAAATCCTCTCTGCATCCACCTTGTCAAGCCCCCTCATAATCGTATACGTTTCGATAAGATCACCTCTCATTCTTCTGAATTCCAATGAGTAGAGGCCCAACTTACTCAACCTTTCCTCATAAGTCAACCCCCTCATCTCCGGAATCAACCAAGTGAACCTTCTCTGAACTCCCTCCAAAGCAAGTATATCCTTTGGTAAATATGGAACTGTACGCAGTACTCCAGGTGTGGCCTCACCAATACCCTGGATAACTGTAGCAAGACTTCCCTGCTTTTATACTCCATCCCCTTTGCAATGTAGGGGCTTTTTTCTGTCTTTCCACAGTTCCGAGCAACTCTGTGTGCTCGGGGGTGTTTGTCAAACACAGGGCAATTGTATAGACCTCTCGATGACCTCAGTAACCACACCTGGAGTACTGCGTACAGTTCTGGTCTCCGTATTTAAGGAGGGATATACTTGCAGTGGAGGCAGTTCAGAGAAGGTTCACTCGGTTGATTCCGGAGATGAGGGGGTTGACTTATGAAGAACGGTTGAGCAGGTTGGGCCTCTACTCATTGGAGTTTAGAAGAATCTTATTGAAGCGTGTAAGATTCTGAGGGGGCTGGATAGGGTAGATGCAGAGAGGATGTTACCCCTTGTAGGGGAATCTAGAACTAGGGGGCATAGTTTCAGAATAAAGGGTTGCCGATTTAAAACTGAGATGAGGAGAAATTTCTTCTCTCAGAGGGTTGTAAATCTGTGGAATTCTCTGCCCCAGAGAGCTGTGGAGGCTGGGCCATTGAATATATTTAAGGCGGAGAGAGACAGATTTTTGAGTGATAAGGGAGTGAAGGGTTATGGGGAGCGGGCGGGGAAGTGGAGCTGAGTCCATGATCGGATTAGCCATGGTCGTATTAAATGGCAGAGCAGGCTCGAGGGGCCGAATGGTCCACTCCTGCTCCTATTTCCCATGTTCTTATGTTCTTAACACCTTGGTTAAATGTAGCAGATGAGGGGCTGCTGCTCTTCTGGTCTTATAAATGGGTGCAGATTTGACACAACTGCACCCTCATAGTCCCAATCCGTTACCAGGTGGCGTGCTCAATCCTCATCCTAATGCGAGTACCAAGTTCCCGAAGCTAGGCACAGGCGGGGGGAAGCCATTCCGTCTACCGCGCTCATGGTTCTGTACCAATCCGCCATGGACCCCCCACCCATTGCAGCTTCTGACTGCCCCTGCAGTTTATGCCTCCACATCCCCTACCCAAAGCCCCTCAGTGAGTCGCAATCCCTGACATCAGTCCTGAACTGGTCCTGGAACTGTTCGTACCCCTTTCCTGCAACGCTGGTCCATGAAGAAATGCACAGGATTAAAGTTGTATCCAATAAGGCCCTCTGTAGATGTGTTGGACATCCCATATACGGTCCGCTGACCTGGGTAAGGACCCCGCATTCTGTATGTTCCTCTTCACTCATTCTATATCCCCCTCTTACTCTTTATAGAAGATCATAAGAAATAGGAGCAGGAGTCGGCCATTCGGCCCCTCGAGCCTGCTCCGCCATTTAATACGACCATGGCTGATCTGATCATGGACTCAGCTCCACTTCCCCGCCCGCTCCCCATAACCCTTCACTCCCTTATCGCTCAAAAATCTGTCTATCTCCACCTTAAATATATTCAATGGCCCAGCCTCCACAGCTCTCTTAGGCAGAGAATTCCACAGATTTACAACCCTCTGAGAGAAGACATTTCTCCTCATCTCCATCTTAAATGGGCGGCTCCTTATTCTAAGACTATGCCCCCTAGTTTTAGTGGAAACATCCTCTCTGCATCCACCTTGTCGAGCCCCCTCATAATCTTATACATCTCGATAAGATCACCTCTCATTCTTCTGAACTCCAATGAGTAGAGGCCCAACCTACTCAACCATTCTTCATAAGTCAACCC
>NC_092011.1:18513403-18535903 GCF_044704955.1 Pristiophorus japonicus | reverse complement strand
CCTGCCCTGGGATTGTTTGATGGGACAGTGTAGAGGGAGCTTTACTCTGTATCTAACCCCGTGCTGTACCTGCCCTGGGAGTGTTTGATGGGACAGTGTAGAGGGAGCTTTACTCTGTATCTAACCCCCTGTACATGCCCTGGGAGTGTTTGATGGGACAGTGTAGAGGGAGCTTTACTCTGTATCTAACCCGTACTGTACCTGCCCTGGGAGTGTTTGATGGGACAGTGTAGAGGGAGCTTTACTCTGTATCTAACCCCGTGCTGTACCTGCCCTGGGAGTGTTTGATGGGACAGTGTAGAGGGAGCTTTACTCTGTATCTAACCCCGTGCTGTACCTGCCCTGGGAGTGTTTGATGGGACAGTGTAGAGGGAGCTTTACTCTGTATCTAACCCGTACTGTACCTGCCCTGGGAGTGTGTGATGGGACAGTGTAGAGGGAGCTTTACTCTGTATCTAACCCCGTGCTGTACCTGCCCTGGGAGTGTTTGATGGGACAGTGTAGAGGGAGCTTTACTCTGTATCTAACCCCCTGTACCTGCCCTGGGAGTGTGTGATGGGACAGTGTAGAGGGAGCTTTACTCTGTATCTAACCCCCTGTACCTGCCCTGGGAGTGTGTGATGGGACAGTGTAGAGGGAGCTTTACTCTGTATCTCACCCCGTGCTGTACCTGCCCTGGGAGTGTTTGATGGGACAGTGTAGAGGGAGCTTTACTCTGTATCTCACCCCGTGCTGTACCTGCCCTGGGAGTGTTTGATGGGACAGTGTAGAGGGAGCTTTACTCTGTATCTCACCCCGTGCTGTACCTGCCCTGGGAGTGTGTGATGGGACAGTGTAGAGGGAGCTTTACTCTGTATCTCACCCCGTGCTGTACCTGCCCTGGGAGTGTTTGATGGGACAGTGTAGAGGGAGCTTTACTCTGTATCTAACCCGTGCTGTACCTGCCCTGGGAGTGTGTGATGGGACAGTGTAGAGGGAGCTTTACTCTGTATCTAACCCCCTGTACCTGCCCTGGGAGTGTTTGATGGGACAGTGTAGAGGGAGCTTTACTCTGTATCTAACCCCGTGCTGTACCTGCCCTGGGAGTGTGTGATGGGACAGTGTAGAGGGAGCTTTACTCTGTATCTAACCCCCTGTACCTGCCCTGGGAGTGTTTGATGGGACAGTGTAGAGGGAGCTTTACTCTGTATCTAACCCCCTGTACCTGCCCTGGGAGTGTTTGATGGGACAGTGTAGAGGGAGCTTTACTCTGTATCTAACCCCCTGTACCTGCCCTGGGAGTGTTTGATGGGGACAGTGTAGAGGGAGCTTTACTCTGTATCTAACCCCCTATACCTGCCCTGGGAGTGTTTGATGGGGACAGTGTAGAGGGAGCTTTACTCTGTATCTAACCCCCTGTACCTGCCCTGGGAGTGTGTGATGGGACAGTGTAGAGAGAGCTTTACTCTGTATCTAACCCCGTGCTGTACCTACCCTGGGAGTGTTTGATGGGGACAGTGTAGAGAGAGCTTTACTCTGTATCTAACCCCGTGCTGTACCTACCCTGGGAGTGTTTGATGGGACAGTGTAGAGAGAGCTTTACTCTGTATCTAACCCCCTGTACCTACCCTGGGAGTGTTTGATGGGGACAGTGTAGAGGGAGCTTTACTCTGTATCTAACCCCGTGCTGTACCTGCCCTGGGAGTGTTTGATGGGACAGTGTAGAGGGAGCTTTACTTTGTATCTAACCTGTGCTGTACCTGCCCTGGGAGTGTTTGATGGGGACAGTGTAGAGGGAGCTTTACTCTGTATCTAACCCGTGCTGTACCTGCCCTGGGAGTGTGTGATGGGACAGTGTAGAGAGAGCTTTACTCTGTATCTAACCCCCTGTACCTGCCCTGGGAGTGTGTGATGGGACAGTGTAGAGGGAGCTTTACTCTGTATCTCACCCCGTGCTGTACCTGCCCTGGGAGTGTTTGATGGGACAGTGTAGAGGGAGCTTTACTCTGTATCTCACCCCGTGCTGTACCTGCCCTGGGAGTGTTTGATGGGACAGTGTAGAGGGAGCTTTACTCTGTATCTCACCCCGTGCTGTACCTGCCCTGGGAGTGTGTGATGGGACAGTGTAGAGGGAGCTTTACTCTGTATCTCACCCCGTGCTGTACCTGCCCTGGGAGTGTTTGATGGGACAGTGTAGAGGGAGCTTTACTCTGTATCTAACCCGTGCTGTACCTGCCCTGGGAGTGTGTGATGGGACAGTGTAGAGGGAGCTTTACTCTGTATCTAACCCCCTGTACCTGCCCTGGGAGTGTTTGATGGGACAGTGTAGAGGGAGCTTTACTCTGTATCTAACCCCGTGCTGTACCTGCCCTGGGAGTGTGTGATGGGACAGTGTAGAGGGAGCTTTACTCTGTATCTAACCCCCTGTACCTGCCCTGGCAGTGTTTGATGGGACAGTGTAGAGGGAGCTTTACTCTGTATCTAACCCCCTGTACCTGCCCTGGGAGTGTTTGATGGGACAGTGTAGAGGGAGCTTTACTCTGTATCTAACCCCCTGTACCTGCCCTGGGAGTGTTTGATGGGGACAGTGTAGAGGGAGCTTTACTCTGTATCTAACCCCCTGTACCTGCCCTGGGAGTGTTTGATGGGGACAGTGTAGAGGGAGCTTTACTCTGTATCTAACCCCCTATACCTGCCCTGGGAGTGTTTGATGGGGACAGTGTAGAGGGAGCTTTACTCTGTATCTAACCCCCTGTACCTGCCCTGGGAGTGTGTGATGGGACAGTGTAGAGAGAGCTTTACTCTGTATCTAACCCCGTGCTGTACCTACCCTGGGAGTGTTTGATGGGGACAGTGTAGAGAGAGCTTTACTCTGTATCTAACCCCGTGCTGTACCTACCCTGGGAGTGTTTGATGGGGACAGTGTAGAGGGAGCTTTACTCTGTATCTAACCCCCTGTACCTGCCCTGGGAGTGTTTGATGGGACAGTGTAGAGGGAGCTTTACTCTGTATCTAACCTGTGCTGTACCTGCCCTGGGAGTGTTTGATGGGACAGTGTAGAGGGAGCTTTACTCTGTATCTAACCCCCTGTACCTGCCCTGGGAGTGTTTGATGGGACAGTGTAGAGGGAGCTTTACTCTGTATCTAACCCGTGCTGTACCTACCCTGGGAGTGTTTGATGGGACAGTGTAGAGGGAGCTTTACTCTGTATCTAACCCCCTGTACCTGCCCTGGGAGTGTTTGATGGGACAGAGCAGAGTGAAGCCAATGGTCTTTGAAAATGTGCAGATAGCGAGCATGCCTCAGACGGTCGGCGGGAGGGATGCTGTGCGGATGATAAGAAGTTAATTTTGAGTGGATGTGCGAGGACTGCGGGTTGTGGATGTTAATAAAAGGCTGAGCGCTTTGATGCACACAGGAGCCGCCAGTCAGTGTGTTTGGAGAGGCCTGACAGCGTCGAGCTTTCGGTAAACAGCGCTCCGGGGGCGCCTCATTAGATTGCAGCTTTTATTGCCTGAGTTATCTCAGGGACAGTTTGCATCCATGCCAGGGACTTCCGACACACCACGGGAGCTGCTACCGCGATCTGCTAATGATGTGGGACATTGCATTCAGTGCCAAGGCAGCTAGCTGTTTGTGTGTGTGTCAGTGTGTGTGTGGGTGAGAGTCTTTGTGTGTGTGTCAGTGTGTGTGTGGGTGAGAGTCTTTGTGTGTGTGTCAGTGTGTGTGTGTGTCTGAGTCTGTGTGTGTGTGTGTGTCAGTGTGTGAGTGTGTTTGAGTCTTTGTGTGTGTGTGTGTGTGTGTCTGAGTCTGTGTGTGTGTGTGTCAGTGTGTGTGTGTGTGTCTGAGTCTGTGTGTGTGTGTGTGTGTGTGTGTGTGTGTGTGTCTGAGTCTGTGTGTGTGTGTGTCAGTGTGTGTGTGTGTGTCTGAGTCTGTGTGTGTGTGTGTGTGTGTGTGTGTCTGAGTCTGTGTGTGTGTGTGTGTGTGTGTGTCAGTGTGTGTATGTGTGTGTGTCTTTGTGTGTGTGTGTGTGTCAGTGTGTGAGTGTGTGTCTGAGTCTTTGTGTGTGTGTCAGTGTGTGCAAGGGTGTGTGAGTCTTTGTGTGTGTGTGTGTCAGTGTGTGCGAGGGTGTGTGTGTCAGAGTGTGTGTGTGTGTGTCTGTGTGTGTGTGTGTCAGTGTGTGCGAGGGTGTGTGAGTCTTTGTGTGTGTGTGTGTCAGTGTGTGAGTGTGTGTCTGTGTCAGTGTGTGTGTCAGTGTGTGTGTTTGTGTGTGTGAGTCTTTATGTGTGTGTGTGTCAGTGTGTGAGTGTGTGTCTGAGTCTTTGTGTGTGTGTCAGTGTGTGTGAGGGTGTGTGAGTCTTTGTGTGTGTGTGTGTCAGTGTGTGCGAGGGTGTGTGTATCAGTGTGTGTGTGTGTGTCTGAGTCTGTGTGTATGTGTGTGTCAGTGTGTGTGTATGTGAGTCTTTGTGTGTATGTGTGTCAGTGTGTGCGAGGGTGTGTGTGTCAGTGTGTGTGTGTGTGTGTCTGAGTCTGTGTGTGTGTTTGTGTCAGTGTGTGAGTATGTGTCTGAGTGTGTGTGTGTCAGTGATGTGTGTGTGAGTCTTTGTGTGTGTGTGTCAGTGTGTGCGACGGTGTGTGTGTGTCAGTGTGTGTGTGTGTGTGTGTCTGAGTCTGTGTGTGTGTGTCAGTGTGTGAGTGTGTGTCTGAGTCTGTGTGTGTGTGTGTGTCAGTGTGTGAGTGTGTTTGAGTCTTTGTGTGTGTGTGTGTGTGTGTCTGAGTCTGTGTGTGTGTGTGTCAGTGTGTGTGTGTGTGTCTGAGTCTGTGTGTGTGTGTGTGTGTGTGTGTGTGTGTGTGTCTGAGTCTGTGTGTGTGTGTGTCAGTGTGTGTGTGTGTGTCTGAGTCTGTGTGTGTGTGTGTGTGTGTGTGTGTCTGAGTCTGTGTGTGTGTGTGTGTGTGTGTGTCAGTGTGTGTATGTGTGTGTGTCTTTGTGTGTGTGTGTGTGTCAGTGTGTGAGTGTGTGTCTGAGTCTTTGTGTGTGTGTCAGTGTGTGCAAGGGTGTGTGAGTCTTTGTGTGTGTGTGTGTCAGTGTGTGCGAGGGTGTGTGTGTCAGAGTGTGTGTGTGTGTGTCTGTGTGTGTGTGTGTCAGTGTGTGCGAGGGTGTGTGAGTCTTTGTGTGTGTGTGTGTCAGTGTGTGAGTGTGTGTCTGTGTCAGTGTGTGTGTCAGTGTGTGTGTTTGTGTGTGTGAGTCTTTATGTGTGTGTGTGTCAGTGTGTGAGTGTGTGTCTGAGTCTTTGTGTGTGTGTCAGTGTGTGTGAGGGTGTGTGAGTCTTTGTGTGTGTGTGTGTCAGTGTGTGCGAGGGTGTGTGTATCAGTGTGTGTGTGTGTGTCTGAGTCTGTGTGTATGTGTGTGTCAGTGTGTGTGTATGTGAGTCTTTGTGTGTATGTGTGTCAGTGTGTGCGAGGGTGTGTGTGTCAGTGTGTGTGTGTGTGTGTCTGAGTCTGTGTGTGTGTTTGTGTCAGTGTGTGAGTATGTGTCTGAGTGTGTGTGTGTCAGTGATGTGTGTGTGAGTCTTTGTGTGTGTGTGTCAGTGTGTGCGACGGTGTGTGTGTGTCAGTGTGTGTGTGTGTGTGTGTCTGAGTCTGTGTGTGTGTGTCAGTGTGTGAGTGTGTGTCTGAGTCTTTGTGTGTGTGTGTGTCAGTGTGTGCGAGGGTGTGTGAGTCTTTGTGTGTGTGTGTGTCAGTGTGTGCGAGGGTGTGTGTCTTTGTGTGTGTGTGTGTCAGTGTGTGTGTGTGTGTGTGTGTGTCAGTGTATGTGTGTATGTGTCTGAGTCTGTGTGTGTGTGTGTCAGTGTGTTTGTGTGTGTGTCTGAGTCTGTGTGTGTGTGTGTCAGTTTGTGTGTGTGTGTGTGAGTCTTTGTGTGTGTGTGTCAGTGTGTGCGAGGGTGTGTGAGTCTTTGTGTGTGTGTGTCATTGTGTGCGAGGGTGTGTGAGTCTTTGTGTGTGTGTGTTTCAGTGTGTGTGCGTCTGAGTCTGTGTGTGTGTGTGTGTGTGTGTGTGTCAGTGTGTGTGTGTGTGTGTCTGAGTCTGTGTATGTGTATGTGTGTGTGAGTCTGTGTGCGTGTGTGTGTGTCAGTGTGTGTGTGTGTGTCTGAGTCTGTGTGTGTGTGTGTCAGTGTGTGAGTGTGTGTCTGAGTCTTTGTGTGTGTGTGTGTGTGTCAGTGTGTGCGAGGGTGTGTGAGTCTTTGTGTGTGTGTGTGTGTCAGTCTGTGCGAGGGTGTGTGTCTTTGTGTGTGTGTGTGTCAGTGTGTGTGTGTGTGTGTCTGAGTCTGTGTGTGTGTGTCAGTGTGTGAGTGTGTGTCTGAGTCTGTGTGTGTGTGTGTGTCAGTGTGTGCGAGGGTGTGTGAGTCTTTGTGTGTGTGTGTATCAGTGTGTGCGAGGGTGTGTGTGTCAGTGTGTGTGTGTGTGTCTGAGTCTGTGTGTGTTTGTGTGTGTGTGTCAGTGTGTGTATGTGTGTGTCTGAGTCTGTGTGTGTGTGTCAGTGTGTCAGTGTGTGTGTTTGTGTGTCTGAGTCTGTGCGTATGTGTGTGTCAGTGTGTGAGTGTGTGTCTGAGTCTGTGTGTGTGTGTGTCAGTGTGTGTGTGTGTGAGTCTTTGTGTGTGTGTGTCAGTGTGCGCGAGGGTGTGTGTGTCAATGTGTGTGTGTGTGTCAGTGTGTGTGTGTGTCAGTGTGTGAGTTTGTGTCTGAGTCTTTGTGTATGTGTGTGTCAGTGTGTGCGAGGGTGTGTGAGTCTTTGTGTGTGTGTGTGTCAGTGTGTGCGAGGGTGTGTGAGTCTTTGTGTGTGTGTGTGTCAGTGTGTGTGTGTGTGTGTGTCAGTGTGTTTGTGTGTGTGTCTGAGTCTGTGTGTGTGTGTGTGTGTGCCAGTGTGTGAGTGTGTGTCTGAGTCTGTGTGTGTGTGTGTCAGTGTGTGTGTGAGTCTTTGTGTGTATGTGTGTCAGTGTGTGCGAGGGTGTGTGTTTCAGTGTGTGTGTGTGTGTGTCTGAGTCTGTGTGTGTGTTTGAGTCAGTGTGTGAGTATGTGTCTGAGTGTGTGTGTGTGTCAGTGTTTGTGTGTGTGAGTCTTTGTGTGTGTGTGTCAGTGTGTGCGACGGTGTGTGTGTGTCAGTGTGTGTGTGTGTGTCTGAGTCTGTGTGTGTGTGTCAGTGTGTGAGTGTGTGTCTGAGTCTTTGTGTGTGTGTGTGTCAGTGTGGGCGAGGGTGTGTGAGTCTTTGTGTGTGTGTGTGTCAGTGTGTGCGAGGGTGTGTGAGTCTTTGTGTGTGTGTGTGTCAGTGTGTGCGAGGGTATGTGTGTCAGAGTGTGTGTGTGTGTGTGTCTGTGTGTGTGTGTGTCAGTGTGTGCGAGGGTGTGTGAGTCTTTGTGTGTGTGTGTATCAGTGTGTGAGTGTGTGTCTGTGTCAGTGTGTGTGTTTGTGTGTGTGAGTCTTTATGTGTGTGTGTGTCAGTGTGTGAGTGTGTGTCTGAGTCTTTGTGTGTGTGTCAGTGTGTGTGAGGGTGTGTGAGTCTTTGTGTGTGTGTGTGTCAGTGTGTGCGAGGGTGTGTGTGTCAGTGTGTGTGTGTGTGTCTGAGTCTGTGTGTATGTGTGTGTCAGTGTGTGTGTATGTGAGTCTTTGTGTGTATGTGTGTCAGTGTGTGCGAGGGTGTGTGTGTCAGTGTGTGTGTGTGTGTGTCTGAGTCTGTGTGTGTGTTTGTGTCAGTGTGTGAGTATGTGTCTGAGTGTGTGTGTGTCAGTGATGTGTGTGTGAGTCTTTGTGTGTGTGTGTCAGTGTGTGCGACGGTGTGTGTGTGTCAGTGTGTGTGTGTGTGTGTGTCTGAGTCTGTGTGTGTGTGTCAGTGTGTGAGTGTGTGTCTGAGTCTTTGTGTGTGTGTGTGTCAGTGTGTGCGAGGGTGTGTGAGTCTTTGTGTGTGTGTGTGTCAGTGTGTGCGAGGGTGTGTGTCTTTGTGTGTGTGTGTGTCAGTGTGTGTGTGTGTGTGTGTGTCAGTGTGTGTGTGTATGTGTCTGAGTCTGTGTGTGTGTGTGTCAGTGTGTTTGTGTGTGTGTCTGAGTCTGTGTGTGTGTGTGTCAGTTTGTGTGTGTGTGTGTGAGTCTTTGTGTGTGTGTGTCAGTGTGTGCGAGGGTGTGTGAGTCTTTGTGTGTGTGTGTCATTGTGTGCGAGGGTGTGTGAGTCTTTGTGTGTGTGTGTTTCAGTGTGTGTGCGTCTGAGTCTGTGTGTGTGTGTGTGTGTGTGTGTGTCAGTGTGTGTGTGTGTGTGTCTGAGTCTGTGTATGTGTATGTGTGTGTGAGTCTGTGTGCGTGTGTGTGTGTCAGTGTGTGTGTGTGTGTCTGAGTCTGTGTGTGTGTGTGTCAGTGTGTGAGTGTGTGTCTGAGTCTTTGTGTGTGTGTGTGTGTGTCAGTGTGTGCGAGGGTGTGTGAGTCTTTGTGTGTGTGTGTGTGTCAGTCTGTGCGAGGGTGTGTGTCTTTGTGTGTGTGTGTGTCAGTGTGTGTGTGTGTGTGTCTGAGTCTGTGTGTGTGTGTCAGTGTGTGAGTGTGTGTCTGAGTCTGTGTGTGTGTGTGTGTCAGTGTGTGCGAGGGTGTGTGAGTCTTTGTGTGTGTGTGTATCAGTGTGTGCGAGGGTGTGTGTGTCAGTGTGTGTGTGTGTGTCTGAGTCTGTGTGTGTTTGTGTGTGTGTGTCAGTGTGTGTATGTGTGTGTCTGAGTCTGTGTGTGTGTGTCAGTGTGTCAGTGTGTGTGTTTGTGTGTCTGAGTCTGTGTGTATGTGTGTGTCAGTGTGTGAGTGTGTGTCTGAGTCTGTGTGTGTGTGTGTCAGTGTGTGTGTGTGTGAGTCTTTGTGTGTGTGTGTCAGTGTGCGCGAGGGTGTGTGTGTCAATGTGTGTGTGTGTGTCAGTGTGTGTGTGTGTCAGTGTGTGAGTTTGTGTCTGAGTCTTTGTGTATGTGTGTGTCAGTGTGTGCGAGGGTGTGTGAGTCTTTGTGTGTGTGTGTGTCAGTGTGTGCGAGGGTGTGTGAGTCTTTGTGTGTGTGTGTGTCAGTGTGTGTGTGTGTGTGTGTGTCAGTTTGTTTGTGTGTGTGTCTGAGTCTGTGTGTGTGTGTGTGTGTGCCAGTGTGTGAGTGTGTGTCTGAGTCTGTGTGTGTGTGTGTCAGTGTGTGTGTGAGTCTTTGT
This sequence comes from Pristiophorus japonicus, assembly GCF_044704955.1. Taxonomy (NCBI): domain Eukaryota; kingdom Metazoa; phylum Chordata; class Chondrichthyes; family Pristiophoridae; genus Pristiophorus; species Pristiophorus japonicus. The sequence continues at coordinate 18,526,715 of NC_092011.1, read as the reverse complement.
GTGTATGTGTGTCAGTGTGTGCGAGGGTGTGTGTTTCAGTGTGTGTGTGTGTGTCTGAGTCTGTGTGTGTGTTTGAGTCAGTGTGTGAGTATGTGTCTGAGTGTGTGTGTGTGTGTCAGTGTTTGTGTGTGTGAGTCTTTGTGTGTGTGTGTCAGTGTGTGCGACGGTGTGTGTGTGTCAGTGTGTGTGTGTGTGTGTCTGAGTCTGTGTGTGTGTGTCAGTGTGTGAGTGTGTGTCTGAGTCTTTGTGTGTGTGTGTGTCAGTGTGGGCGAGGGTGTGTGAGTCTTTGTGTGTGTGTGTGTCAGTGTGTGCGAGGGTGTGTGAGTCTTTGTGTGTGTGTGTGTCAGTGTGTGTGTGTGTGTGTGTCAGTGTGTTTGTGTGTGTGTCTGAGTCTGTGTGTGTGTGTGTGTGTGCCAGTGTGTGAGTGTGTGTCTGAGTCTGTGTGTGTGTGTGTCAGTGTGTGTGTGTGTGTGAGTCTTTGTGTGTGTGTGTCAGTGTGTGCGACGGTGTGTGTGTCAGTGTGTGTGTGTGTCTGAGTCTGTGTGTGTGTGTGTGTGTCAGTGTGTGTGTGTGTGTCTGAGTCTGTGTGTGTGTGTGTCAGTGTGTGAGTGTGTGTCTGAGTCTGTGTGTGTGTGTCAGTGTGTGAGTGTGTGTCTGAGTCTTTGTGTGTGTGTGTGTCAGTGTGTGCGAGGGTGTATGTGTCTGTGTGTGTGTGTGTGTCTGAGCATGTGTATGTGTATGTGTGTGTGAGTCTTTGTGTGTGTGTGTGTCAGTGTGTGTGTGTGTGTGTCTGAGTCTGTGTGTGTGTGTGAGTGTGTGTCTGAGTCTTTGTGTGTGTGTCAGTGTGTGCGAGGGTGTGTGTCTTTGTGTGTGTGTGTGTCAGTTTGTGCGAGGGTGTGTGTCTTTGTGTGTGTGTGTCAGTGTGTGCGAGGGTGTGCGAGTCTTTGTGTGTGTGTGTTTCAGTGTGTGCGAGGGTGTGTGTGTCAGTGTGTGTGTGTCTGAGTCTGTGTGTGTGTGTGTGTGTGTGTGTCAGTGTGTGTCTGTGTGTGTGTGAGTGTGTGTGTGTGTGTGTCAGTGTGTGTGTGTGCATCTGAGTCTGTATGTGTATGTGTGTGTATCAGTGTGTGTGTGTGTCTGAGTCTGTGTGTGCGTGTGTCAGTGTGTGCGAGGGTGTGTGTGTATGTGTGTGTCTGAGTCTGTGTGTGTGTGTGTGTGTCAGTGTGTGAGTGTGTGTCTGTGTCAGTGTGTGTGTTTGTGTGTGTGAGTCTTTATGTGTGTGTGTGTCAGTGTGTGAGTGTGTGTCTGAGTCTTTGTGTGTGTGTCAGTGTGTGTGAGGGTGTGTGAGTCTTTGTGTGTGTGTGTGTCAGTGTGTGCGAGGGTGTGTGTGTTAGTGCGTGTGTGTGTCTGAGTCTGTGTGTGTGTGTCAGTGTGTGAGTGTGTGTCTGAGTCTGTGTGTGTGTGTGTGTCAGTGTGTGTGTGTGTGAGTCTTTGTGTGTGTGTGTAAGTGTGTGCGAGGGTGTGTGTGTCAGTGTGTGTGTGTGTGTGTGTCAGTGTGTGTGTGTGTGTGTCAGTGTGTGAGTTTGTGTCTGAGTCTGTGTGTATGTGTGTGTCAGTGTGTGTGTGTATGTGAGTCTTTGTGTGTATGTGTGTCAGTGTGTGCGAGGGTGTGTGTGTCAGTGTGTGTGTGTGTGTGTCTGAGTCTGTGTGTGTGTTTGTGTCAGTGTGTGAGTATGTGTCTGAGTGTGTGTATGTGTGTCAGTGATGTGTGTGTGAGTCTTTGTGTGTGTATGTCAGTGTGTGCGACGGTGTGTGTGTGTCAGTGTGTGTGTGTGTGTGTCTGAGTCTGTGTGTGTGTGTCAGTGTGTGAGTGTGTGTCTGAGTCTTTGTGTGTGTGTGTGTCAGTGTGTGCGAGGGTGTGTGAGTCTTTGTGTGTGTGTGTGTGTCAGTGTTTGCGAGGGTGTGTGAGTCTTTGTGTGTGTGTGTGTCAGTGTGTGTGTGTGTGTGTGTCAGTGTGTGTGTGTATGTGTCTGAGTTTGTGTGTGTGTGTGTGTCAGTGTGTTTGTGTGTGTGTCTGAGTCTGTGTGTGTGTGTGTCAGTGTGTGTGTGTGTGTGTGAGTCTTTGTGTGTTTGTGTCAGTGTGTGCGAGGGTGTGTGAGTCTTTGTGTGTGTGTGTCATTGTGTGCGAGGGTGTGTGAGTCTTTGTGTGTGTGTGTTTCAGTGTGTGCGAGGCTGTGTGTGTCAGTGTGTGCGAGGGTGTGTGTGTCAGTGTGTGTGTGTGTGTGTGTCTGAGATGTGTATGTGTATGTGTGTGTGAGTCTGTGTGCGTGTGTGTGTGTCAGTGTGTGTGTGTGTGTCTGAGTCTGTGTGTGTGTGTGTCAGTGTGTGAGTGTGTGTCTGAGTCTTTGTGTGTGTGTGTGTGTGTCAGTGTGTGCGAGGGTGTGTGAGTCTTTGTGTGTGTGTGTTTCAGTCTGTGCGAGGGTGTGTGTCTTTGTGTGTGTGTGTGTGTCTGAGTCTGTGTGTGTGTGTGTGTGTCAGTGTGTGCGAGGGTGTGTGAGTCTTTGTGTGTGTGTGTGTCAGTGTGTGCGAGGGTGTGTGTGTCAGTGTGTGTGTGTGTCTGAGTCTGTGTGTGTTTGTGTGTGTGCGTCAGTGTGTGTATGCGTGTGCCTGAGTCTGTGTGTGTGTGTCAGTGTGTCAGTGTGTCAGTGTGTGTCTGTTTCAGTGTGTGTGTTTGTGTGTCTGAGTCTGTGTGTATGTGTGTGTCAGTGGGGTGAGTGTGTGTCTGAGTCTGTGTGTGTGTGTGTCAGTGTGTGTGTGTGTGTGAGTCTTTGTGTGTGTGTGTGTCAGTGTGTGCGAGGGTGTGTGTGTCAATGTGTGTGTGTGTGTGTCAGTGTGTGTGTGTGTCAGTGTGTGAGTTTGTGTCTGAGTCTTTGTGTATGTGTGTGTCAGTGTGTGTGTGTGTGTGTGTGAGTCTTTGTGTGTATGTGTGTCAGTGTGTGCGAGGGTGTGTGTTTCAGTGTGTGTGTGTGTGTCTGAGTCTGTGTGTGTGTTTGAGTCAGTGTGTGAGTATGTGTCTGAGTGTGTGTGTGTGTCAGTGTTTGTGTGTGTGAGTCTTTGTGTGTGTGTGTCAGTGTGTGCGACGGTGTGTGTGTGTCAGTGTGTGTGTGTGTGTCTGAGTCTGTGTGTGTGTGTCAGTGTGTGAGTGTGTGTCTGAGTCTTTGTGTGTGTGTGTGTCAGTGTGTGCGAGGGTGTGTGAGTCTTTGTGTGTGTGTGTGTCAGTGTGTGTGTGTGTGTGTCAGTGTGTGTGTGTGTGTGTCTGAGTCTGTTTGTGTGTGTATGTGTGTCAGTGTGTTTGTGTGTGTGTCTGAGTCTGTGTGTGTGTGTGTGTGTGTGCCAGTGTGTGAGTGTGTGTCTGAGTCTGTGTGTGTGTGTGTGTCAGTGTGTGTGTGTGTGTGAGTCTTTGTGTGTGTGTGTCAGTGTGTGCGACGGTGTGTGTGTCAGTGTGTGTGTGTGTGTCTGAGTCTGTGTGTGTGTGTGTCAGTGTGTGAGTGTGTGTCTGAGTCTGTGTGTGTGTGTCAGTGTGTGAGTGTGTGTCTGAGTCTTTGTGTGTGTGTGTGTGTCAGTGTGTGAGTGTGTGTCTGAGTCTTTGTGTGTGTGTCAGTGTGTGCAAGGGTGTGTGAGTCTATGTGTGTGTGTGTGTCAGTGTGTGCGAGGGTGTGTGTGTCAGAGTGTGTGTGTGTGAGTCTGTGTGTGTGTGTGTCAGTGTGTGCGAGGGTGTGTGAGTCTTTGTGTGTGTGTGTGTCAGTGTGTGAGTGTGTGTCTGTGTCAGTGTGTGTGTTTGTGTGTGTGAGTCGTTATGTGTGTGTGTGTCAGTGTGTGAGTGTGTGTCTGAGTCTTTGTGTGTGTGTCAGTGTGTGTGAGGGTGTGTGAGTCTTTGTGTGTGTGTGTGTCAGTGTGTGCGAGGGTGTGTGTGTCAGTGTGTGTGTGTGTGTGTCTGAGTCTGTGTGTATGTGTGTGTCAGTGTGTGTGTATGTGAGTCTTTGTGTGTATGTGTGCCAGTGTGTGCGAGGGTGTGTGTGTCAGTGTGTGTGTGTGTGTGTCTGAGTCTGTGTGTGTGTTTGTGTCAGTGTGTGAGTATGTGTCTGAGTGTGTGTGTGTCAGTGATGTGTGTGTGAGTTTTTGTGTGTGTGTGTCAGTGTGTGCGACGGTGTGTGTGTGTCAGTGTGTGTGTGTGTGTGTGTCTGAGTCTGTGTGTGTGTGTCAGTGTGTGAGTGTGTGTCTGAGTCTTTGTGTGTGTGTGTGTCAGTGTGTGCGAGGGTGTGTGAGTCGTTGTGTGTGTGTGTGTCAGTGTGTGCGAGTGTGTGTGTCTTTGTGTGTGTGTGTGTCAGTGTGTGTGTGTGTGTGTGTGTCAGTGTGTGTGTGTATGTGTCTGAGTCTGTGTGTGTGTGTGTCAGTGTGTTTGTGTGTGTGTCTGAGTCTGTGTGTGTGTGTGTCAGTTTGTGTGTGTGTGTGTGAGTCTTTGTGTGTGTGTGTCAGTGTGTGCGAGGGTGTGTGAGTCTTTGTGTGTGTGTGTCATTGTGTGCGAGGGTGTGTGAGTCTTTGTGTGTGTATGTTTCAGTGTGTGTGCGTCTGAGTCTGTGTGTGTGTGTGTGTGTGTGTGTCAGTGTGTGTGTGTGTGTGTCTGAGTCTGTGTATGTGTATGTGTGTGTGAGTCTGTGTGCGTGTGTGTGTGTCAGTGTGTGTGTGTGTGTCTGAGTCTGTGTGTGTGTGTGTCAGTGTGTGAGTGTGTGTCTGAGTCTTTGTGTGTGTGTGTGTGTGTCAGTGTGTGCGAGGGTGTGTGAGTCTTTGTGTGTGTGTGTGTGTCAGTCTGTGCGAGGGTGTGTGTCTTTGTGTGTGTGTGTGTCAGTGTGTGTGTGTGTGTGTCTGAGTCTGTGTGTGTGTGTCAGTGTGTGAGTGTGTGTCTGAGTCTGTGTGTGTGTGTGTCAGTGTGTGCGAGGGTGTGTGAGTCTTTGTGTGTGTGTGTGTCAGTGTGTGCGAGGGTGTGTGTGTCAGTGTGTGTGTGTGTGTCTGAGTCTGTGTGTGTTTGTGTGTGTGTGTCAGTGTGTGTATGTGTGTGTCTGAGTCTGTGTGTGTGTGTCAGTGTGTCAGTGTGTGTGTTTGTGTGTCTGAGTCTGTGTGTATGTGTGTGTCAGTGTGTGAGTATGTGTCTGAGTCTGTGTGTGTGTGTGTCAGTGTGTGTGTGTGTGAGTCTTTGTGTGTGTGTGTCAGTGTGCGCGAGGGTGTGTGTGTCAATGTGTGTGTGTGTGTCAGTGTGTGTGTGTGTGTCAGTGTGTGAGTTTGTGTCTGAGTCTTTGTGTATGTGTGTGTCAGTGTGTGTGTGTGTGTGTGTGTGAGTCTTTGTGTGTATGTGTGTCAGTGTGTGCGAGGGTGTGTGTTTCAGTGTGTGTGTGTGTGTCTGAGTCTGTGTGTGTGTTTGAGTCAGTGTGTGAGTATGTGTCTGAGTGTGTGTGTGTGTCAGTGTTTGTGTGTGTGAGTCTTTGTGTGTGTGTGTCAGTGTGTGCGACGGTGTGTGTGTGTCAGTGTGTGAGTGTGTGTCTGAGTCTTTGTGTGTGTGTGTGTCAGTGTGGGCGAGGGTGTGTGAGTCTTTGTGTGTGTGTGTGTCAGTGTGTGCGAGGGTGTGTGAGTCTTTGTGTGTGTGTGTGTCAGTGTGTGTGTGTGTGTGTGTCAGTGTGTTTGTGTGTGTGTCTGAGTCTGTGTGTGTGTGTGTGTGTGCCAGTGTGTGAGTGTGTGTCTGAGTCTGTGTGTGTGTGTGTCAGTGTGTGTGTGTGTGTGAGTCTTTGTGTGTGTGTGTCAGTGTGTGCGACGGTGTGTGTGTCAGTGTGTGTGTGTGTCTGAGTCTGTGTGTGTGTGTGTGTGTGTCAGTGTGTGTGTGTGTGTCTGAGTCTGTGTGTGTGTGTGTCAGTGTGTGAGTGTGTGTCTGAGTCTGTGTGTGTGTGTCAGTGTGTGAGTGTGTGTCTGAGTCTTTGTGTGTGTGTGTGTCAGTGTGTGCGAGGGTGTATGTGTCTGTGTGTGTGTGTGTGTCTGAGCGTGTGTATGTGTATGTGTGTGTGAGTCTTTGTGTGTGTGTGTGTCAGTGTGTGTGTGTCAGTGTGTGTGTGTATGTGTCTGAGTTTGTGTGTGTGTGTGTGTCAGTGTGTTTGTGTGTGTGTCTGAGTTTGTGTGTGTGTGTGTGTCAGTGTGTTTGTGTGTGTGTCTGAGTCTGTGTGTGTGTGTGTCAATGTGTGTGTGTGTGTGTGAGTCTTTGTGTGTGTGTGTCAGTGTGTGCGAGGGTGTGTGAGTCTTTGTGTGTGTGTGTCATTGTGTGCGAGGGTGTGTGAGTCTTTGTGTGTGTGTGTTTCAGTGTGTGCGAGGCTGTGTGTGTCAGTGTGTGCGAGGGTGTGTGTGTCAGTGTGTGTGTGTGTGTGTGTCTGAGATGTGTAAGTGTATGTGTGTGTGAGTCTGTGTGCGTGTGTGTGTGTCAGTGTGTGTGTGTGTGTCTGAGTCTGTGTGTGTGTGTGTCAGTGTGTGAGTGTGTGTCTGAGTCTTTGTGTGTGTGTGTGTGTGTCAGTGTGTGCGAGGGTGTGTGAGTCTTTGTGTGTGTGTGTTTCAGTCTGTGCGAGGGTGTGTGTCTTTGTGTGTGTGTGTGTGTCTGAGTCTGTGTGTGTGTGTGTCAGTGTGTGCGAGGGTGTGTGAGTCTTTGTGTGTGTGTGTGTCAGTGTGTGCGAGGGTGTGTGTGTCAGTGTGTGTGTGTGTCTGAGTCTGTGTGTGTTTGTGTGTGTGCGTCAGTGTGTGTATGTGTGTGTCTGAGTCTGTGTGTGTGTGTCAGTGTGTCAGTGTGTCAGTGTGTGTCTGTTTCAGTGTGTGTGTTTGTGTGTCTGAGTCTGTGTGTATGTGTGTGTCAGTGGGGTGAGTGTGTGTCTGAGTCTGTGTGTGTGTGTGTCAGTGTGTGTGTGTGTGTGAGTCTTTGTGTGTGTGTGTCAGTGTGTGCGAGGGTGTGTGTGTCAATGTGTGTGTGTGTGTGTCAGTGTGTGTGTGTGTCAGTGTGTGAGTTTGTGTCTGAGTCTTTGTGTATGTGTGTGTCTGTGTGTGTGTGTGTGAGTCTTTGTGTGTATGTGTGTCAGTGTGTGCGAGGGTGTGTGTTTCAGTGTGTGTGTGTGTGTCTGAGTCTGTGTGTGTGTTTGAGTCAGTGTGTGAGTATGTGTCTGAGTGTGTGTGTGTGTCAGTGTTTGTGTGTGTGAGTCTTTGTGTGTGTGTGTCAGTGTGTGCGACGGTGTGTGTGTGTCAGTGTGTGTGTGTGTGTCTGAGTCTGTGTGTGTGTGTCAGTGTGTGAGTGTGTGTCTGAGTCTTTGTGTGTGTGTGTGTCAGTGTGTGCGAGGGTGTGTGAGTCTTTGTGTGTGTGTGTGTCAGTGTGTGTGTGTGTGTGTGTCAGTGTGTGTGTGTGTGTGTGTCTGAGTCTGTTTGTGTGTGTGTGTGTTTCAGTGTGTTTGTGTGTGTGTCTGAGTCTGTGTGTGTGTGTGTGTGTGCCAGTGTGTGAGTGTGTGTCTGAGTCTGTGTGTGTGTGTGTGTGTGTGTCAGTGTGTCAGTGTGTGTGTGTGAGTCTTTGTGTGTGTGTGTCAGTGTGTGCGACGGTGTGTGTGTCAGTGTGTGTGTGTGTGTCTGAGTCTCTGTGTGTGTGTGTCAGTGTGTGAGTGTGTGTCTGAGTCTGTGTGTGTGTGTCAGTGTGTGAGTGTGTGTCTGAGTCTTTGTGTGTGTGTGTGTCAGTGTGTGCGAGGTTGTGTGTGTCTGTGTGTGTGTGTCTGAGCGTGTGTATGTGTATGTGTGTGTGAGTCTTTATGTGTGTGTGTGTCAGTGTGTGTGTGTGTGTGTCTGATTCTGTGTGTGTGTGTGAGTGTGTGTCTGAGTCTTTGTGTGTGTGTCAGTGTGTGCGAGGGTGTGTGTCTTTGTGTGTGTGTGTGTCAGTTTGTGCGAGGGTGTGTGAGTCTTTGTGTGTGTGTGTCAGTGTGTGCGAAGGTGTGTGAGTCTTTGTGTGTGTGTGTTTCACTGTGTGCGAGGGTGTGTGTGTCAGTGTGTGTGTGTGTCTGAGTCTGTGTGTGTGTGCGTGTGTGTGTGTGTCAGTGTGTGTCTGTGTGTGTGTGAGTGTGTGTGTGTGTGTGTGTGTCAGTGTGTGTGTGTGCGTCTGAGTCTGTGTGTGTGTGTGTGTGTATCAGTGTGTGTGTGTGTGTCTGAGTCTGTGTGTGTGTGTGTCAGTGTGTGAGTGTGTGTCTGAGTCTGTGTGTGTGTGTGTGTGTGTGTCAGTGTGTGTGTGTCTGAGTCTGTGTATGTGTATGTGTGTGTGAGTCTGTGTGCGTGTGTGTGTGTCAGTGTGTGTGTGTGTGTCTGAGTCTGTGTGTGCATGTGTGTCAGTGTGTGAGTGTGTGTCTGAGTCTTTGTGTGTGTGTATGTCAGTGTGTGCGAGAGTGTGTGAGTCTTTGTGCGTGTGTGTGTCAGTGTGTGCGAGGGTGTGTGTCTTTGTGTGTGTGTGTCAGTGTGTGAGTGTGTGTCTGAGTCTTTGTGTGTGTGTGTGTCAGTGTGTGCGGGTGTGTGAGTCTTTGTGTGTGTGTGTGTCAGTGTGTGCGAGGGTGTGTGTGTCAGTGTGTGTGTGTGTCTGAGTCTGTGTGTGTGTGTGTCAGTGTGTGTATCTGTGTGTGAGTCTTTGTGTGTGTGTGTGTGTCCGTGTGTGAGTGTGTGTCTGAGCCTTTGTGTGTGTGTCAGTGTGTGCGAGGGTGTGTGAGTCTTTGTGTGTATGTGTGCCAGTGTGTGCGAGGGTGTGTGTGCCAGTGTGTGTGTGTCTGAGTCTGTGTGTGTGTGTGTCAGTGTGTGAGTGTGTGTCTGAGTCTGTGTGTGTGTGTCAGTGTGTGCGAGGGTGTGTGAGTCTTTGTGTGTGTGTGTGTCAGTGTGTGCGAGGGTGTGTGTCTTTGTGTGTGTGTGTGTCAGTGTGTGAGTGTGTGTCTGAGTCTTTGTGTGTGTGTGTGTCAGTGTGTGCAGGTGTGTGAGTCTCTGTGTGTGTGTGTGTCAGTGTGTGCGAGGGTGTGTGTGTCAGTGTGTGTGTATCTGAGTCTGTGTATGTGTATGTGTGTGTGAGCCTGTGTGCGTGTGTGTGTGTCAGTGTGTGTGTGTGTGTCTGAGTCTGTGTGTGCGTGTGTGTCAGTGAATGAGTGTGTGTCTGATTCTTTGTGTGTGTGTGTGTCAGTGTGTGCGAGGGTGTGTGAGTCTTTGTGTGTGTGTGTGTCAGTGTGTGCGAGGGTGTGTGTCTTTGTGTGTGTGTGTGTCAGTGTGTGAGTGTGTGTCTGAGTCTTTGTGTGTGTGTGTGTCAGTGTGTGCGGGTGTGTGAGTCTTTGTGTGTGTGTGTGTCAGTGTCTGCGAGGGTGTGTGTGTCAGTGTGTGTGTGTGTCTGAGTCTGTGTGTGTGTGTGTCAGTGTGTGTATCTGTGTGTGAGTCTTTGTGTGTGTGTGTGTGTCCGTGTGTGAGTGTGTGTCTGAACCTTTGTGTGTGTGTCAGTGTGTGCGAGGGTGTGTGAGTCTTTGTGTGTATGTGTGCCAGTGTGTGCGAGGGTGTGTGTGTCAGTGTGTGTGTGTGTCTGAGTCTGTGTGTGTGTGTGTCAGTGTGTGAGTGTGTGTCTGAGTCTGTGTGTGTGTGTGTGTCAGTGTGTGCGAGGGTGTGTGAGTCTTTGTGTGTGTGTGTGTCAGTGTGTGCGAGGGTATGTGTGTCAGTGTGTATGTGTGTGTCTGAGTCTGTGTGTGTGTATCTGTGTGTGTGTGTGTGTGTCTGAGTCTGTATATGTGTATGTGTGTGTGAGTCTTTGTGTGTGTGTGTGTCAGTGTGTGTGTGTGTCTGAGTCTGTGTGTGTGTGTGAGTGTGTGTCTGAGTCTTTGTGTGTGTGTGTGTCAGTGTGTGCGAGGGTGTGTGTCTTTGTGTGTGTGTGTCAGTTTGTGTGAGGGTGTGTGAGTCTTTGTGTGTGTGTGTCAGTGTGTGCAAGGGTGTGTGAGTCTTTGTGTGTGTGTGTTTCATTGTGTGCGAGGGTGTGTGTGTCAGTGTGTGTGTGTGTCTGAGTCTGTGTGTGTGTGCGTGTGTGTGTGTGTCAGTGTGTGTCTGTGTGTATGTCAGTGTGTGTGTGTGTGTGTGTGTGTGAGTGTGTGTGTGTGTGTCTGAGTCTGTGTGTGTGTGCGTGTGTGTGTGTGTCAGTGTGTGTCTGTGTGTGTGTGAGTGTGTGTGTGTGTGTGTCAGTGTGTGTGTGTGCGTCTGAGTCTGTGTGTGTGTGTGTGTGTATCAGTGTGTGTGTGTGTGTCTGAGTCTGTGTGTGTGTGTGTCAGTGTGTGAGTGTGTGTCTGAGTCTGTGTGTGTGTGTGTGTGTGTGTGTCAGTGTGTGTGTGTCTGAGTCTGTGTATGTGTATGTGTGTGTGAGTCTGTGTGCGTGTGTGTGTGTCAGTGTGTGTGTGTCTGAGTCTGTGTGTGCGTGTGTGTCAGTGTGTGAGTGTGTGTCTGAGTCTTTGTGTGTGTGTGTGTCAGTGTGTGCGAGGGTGTGTGAGTCTTTGTGTGTGTGTGTGTCAGTGTGTGCGAGGGTGTGTGTCTTTGTGTGTGTGTGTGTCAGTGTGTGAGTGTGTGTCTGAGTCTTTGTGTGTGTGTGTGTCAGTGTGTGCGGGTGTGTGAGTCTTTGTGTGTCTGTGTGTCAGTGTGTGCGAGGGTGTGTGTGTCAGTGTGTGTGTGTGTCTGAGTCTGTGTGTGTGTGTGTCAGTGTGTGTATCTGTGTGTGAGTCTTTGTGTGTGTGTGTGTGTCCGTGTGTGAGTGTGTGTCTGAGCCTTTGTGTGTGTGTCAGTGTGCGAGGGTGTGTGAGTCTTTGTGTGTGTGTGTGTCAGTGTGTGCGAGGGTGTGTGTGTCAGTGTGTGTGTGTGTGTCTGAGTCTGTGTGTGTTTGTGTGTGTGTGTCAGTGTGTGTATGTGTGTGTCTGAGTCGGTGTGTGTATCTGTGTGTGTGTGTGTGTGTCTGAGTCTGTGTATGTGTATGTGTGTGTGAGTCTTTGTGTGTGTGTGTGTCAGTGTGTGTGTGTGTCTGAGTCTGTGTGTGTGTGTGAGTGTGTGTCTGAGTCTTTGTGTGTGTGTGTGTCAGTGTGTGCGAGGGTGTGTGTCTTTGTGTGTGTGTGTGTCAGTTTGTGCGAGGGTGTGTGAGTCTTTGTGTGTGTGTCAGTGTGTGCGAGGGTGTGTGAGTCTTTGTGTGTGTGTGTTTCAGTGTGTGTGTGAGTGTGTGTCTGAGTCTTTGTGTGTGTGTGTGTCAGTGTGTACGAGGGTGTGTGTCTTTGTGTGTGTGTGTGTCAGTTTGTGCGAGGGTGTGTGAGTCTTTGTGTGTGTGTCAGTGTGTGCGAGGGTGTGTGAGTCTTTGTGTGTGTGTGTTTCAGTGTGTGCGAGGGTGTGTGTGTCAGTGTGTGTGTGTGTCTGAGTCTGTGTGTGTGTGTGAGTGTGTGTGTGTGTGTGTGTCAGTGTGTGTGTGTGCGTCTGAGTCTGTGTGTGTGTGTGTGTGTCAGTGTGTGTGTGTGTGTCTGAGTCTGTGTGTGTGTGTCAGTGTGTGAGTGTGTGTCTGAGTCTGTGTGTGTGTGTGTGTGTCAGTGTGTGTGTGTGTGTGTCTGAGTCTGTGTATGTGTATGTGTGTGTGAGTCTGTGTGCGTGTGTGTGTGTCAGTGTGTGTGTGTGTCTGAGTCTGTGTGTGTGTGTGTGTCAGTGTGTGAGTGTGTGTCTGAGTCTTTGTGTGTGTGTGTGTGTCAGTGTGTGCGAGGGTGTGTGAGTCTTTGTGTGTGTGTGTCAGTGTGTGCGAGGGTGTGTGTCTTTGTGTGTGTGTGTGTCAGTCTGTGCGAGGGTGTGTGTCTTTGTGTGTGTGTGTGTCAGTGTGTGTGTGTGTGTCTGAGTCTGTGTGTGTGTGTGTCAGTGTGTGAGTGTGTGTCTGAGTCTGTGTGTGTGTGTGTGTGTCAGTGTGTGCGAGGGTATGTGAGTCTTTGTGTGTGTGTGTCAGTGTGTGCAAGGGTCTGTGTGTCAGTGTGTGTGTGTGTGTCTGAGTCTGTGTATGTTTGTGTGTGTGTGTCAGTGTGTGTATGTGTGTGTCTGAGTCTGTGTGTGTGTGTCAGTGTGTCAGTGTGTCAGTGTGTGTCTGTGTCAGTGTGTGTGTTTGTGTGTCTGAGTCTGTGTGTATGTGTGTGTCAGTGTGTGAGTGTGTGTCTGAGTCTGTGTGTGTGTGTGTCAGTGTGTGTGTGTGTGTGAGTCTTTGTGTGTGTGTGTCAGTTTGTGCGAGGGTGTGTGAGTCTTTTTGTGTGTGTCAGTGTGTGCGAGGGTGTGTGAGTCTTTGTGTGTGTGTGTTTCAGTGTGTGCGAGGGTGTGTGTGTCTGTGTGTCTGAGTCTGTGTGTGTGTGTGAGTGTGTGTGTGTGTGTGTGTGTGTCTGAGTCTGTGTGTGTATGTGTCAGTGTGTGAGTGTGTGTCTGAGTCTGTGTGTGTGTGTGTGTGTGTTTCAGTGTGTGTGTGTGTGTCTGAGTCTGTGTATGTGTATCTGTGTGTGTGTGTGTGTGTGTCTGAGTCTGTATATGTGTATGTGTGTGTGAGTCTTTGTGTGTGTGTGTGTCAGTGTGTGTGTGTGTCTGAGTCTGTGTGTGTGTGTGAGTGTGTGTCTGAGTCTTTGTGTGTGTGTGTGTCAGTGTGTGCGAGGGTGTGTGTCTTTGTGTGTGTGTGTGTCAGTTTGTGCGAGGGTGTGTGAGTCTTTGTGTGTGTGTGTCAGTTTGTGCAAGGGTGTGTGAGACTTTGTGTGTGTGTGTTTCATTGTGTGCGAGGGTGTGTGTGTCAGTGTGTGTGTGTGTCTGAGTCTGTGTGTGTGTGCGTGTGTGTGTGTGTCAGTGTGTGTCTGTGTGTGTGTGAGTGTGTGTGTGTGTGTGTGTGTGTGAGTGTGTGTGTGTGTGTCTGAGTCTGTGTGTGTGTGCATGTGTGTGTGTGTCAGTGTGTGTCTGTGTGTGTGTGAGTGTGTGTGTGTGTGTGTGTCAGTGTGTGTGTGTGTGTGTGAGTCTTTGTGTGTATGTGTGTCAGTGTGTGCGAGGGTGTGTGTTTCAGTGTGTGTGTGTGTGTCTGAGTCTGTGTGTGTGTTTGAGTCAGTGTGTGAGTATGTGTCTGAGTGTGTGTGTGTGTCAGTGTTTGTGTGTGTGAGTCTTTGTGTGTGTGTTTGTCAGTGTGTGCGAGGGTGTGTGAGTCTTTGTGTGTGTGTGTGTCAGT